>NC_092215.1:47323126-47348888 GCF_043381705.1 Parasteatoda tepidariorum | reverse complement strand
TATATATATATATATATATATATCATGAATGATAATTTTTGAAATCCTGAGTTCTTAAATTTTAATATGATTCCTAAATACAGGTTTTATCAATTGTATAGAATTCGAAACACATAGTGGATTTATTTCAATGCATTTACTTTAACAAAAAAAATCTGTGCATGCTACAGTTAAAGTAATAAATCTGACTATTATTAATAATTATCAACGATCATAATAATAACAATAACAAATGCGTTGAAAATTATGACATTGACCAAATTACAGTGTAATTATTAATAATTACCGGTGAATGTTATAAATTCTGACAAATTTTTAACCTTTAACTGACTTACTTGCTTAATATTAATACTAATCTGCGATTATTAATATAAACCGATTAATTATAGTGACCGTAACATACATATAATGAAGCTATGAATAATATAATATTTAAACTAAAACTAAATTGTTACCGATGTTTATCGAAAAAAGGTAAAACTATTCCAGGTGTTATAACACAAGCCACTCCTTCGAACGGATTAAGAACTCTCATAGAATTTTCTATTTGTTAGATTCCCCTTTCTCACGGCATCAATCCCAGGTGGGAGATTTCTAAGAGGGGGTGGCAAATTAACATTCAAATTGCAACTCAATCATTCATTATACTCACTCATTCGATAGTTTTTTTTTCTTCTTTACTATACTGTGTATACCTTGACAATAAAAGTACGTTACAGTTTAAAAAACAGAAAAAAGTGTCGCACTCATTTGCCTCTATTTCCGCAACTATCCTTATCTTTTCCCTACAAATTTAAAATCGTTTTCAAACAAACATTGAATTGCAATTCAAACGATGTATGAGGGATAGTACTTTGAAAATTGTTTCGTATCTTTTGCACCTATATTTAAAATTAAGTTTTCATTTCAAAAGGTTTATCAGAAGCAGTGTCTTAGAAATTATTTCAAATCTTTCGCATCTATATTTAGAATTATATTTTCATTTCAAAAGGTTTATTCTTGCACCTACATTTAAAATTATGTTTTCATTTCGAGAGGTTTATCAGAAGCAGTGTCTTAGAAATTATTTCAAATCTTTCGCATCTATATTTAAAATTATATTTTCATTTCAAAAGGTTTATCGGAAACATTGTTTTTGAAATTATTTCATATTTTTTGCACCTACATATAAAATTATGTTTTCATTTCATGAGGTTTATCAGAAACAGTGTTTTTGGAATTATTTCATATTTCTTGCACCTAGATTTAAAATTATGTTTTCATTTCGAGAGGTTTATCAGAAGCAGTGTCTTAGAAATTATTTCATATCTTTTGCATCTATATTTAAAATTATATTTTCATTTCAAAAGGTTTATCGGAAGCAGTGTTTTTGGAATTATTTCATATTTTTTGCACCTACATTTAAAATCATGTTTTCATTTTGAAAGGTTTATCAGAAGCAGTGTTTTAGAAATTATTTCGTATCTTTTGCATTCACGTTAAAAATTACGTTTTCAAATAAACATTGAGGTGCAACTCAAAAGAGTTATGAGGAGCAGTATTTTGAAAATTATTCTTAATGCATCTCTTTTTCATCCAAATTAAAAATAACATTTCAAACAAACATTGAGTTATAATTTCAATAATTTATAAGAAGGAAGCGCATCTTTAAAAATTTACTTGTGCTTTTTAAGAAAAAAAAGCTTACAAATCCTCTGGAAAATATTTAAAAAACTTTAATGTTTCTAATTTTTGATGAAACTAAAAATTTTGCGCTTTAACGTCAATAAATTTTAATTCATATTGAAAAAAATATGCATATTGACATTTATTTCCAGTCATAATTATAGTTAGCTTTTAAAAAAGGATTAAATAAAAATTGCCTAATTGTTTTACTCACTAAAGTCACATAAAAGAACAGTATTGGAACAATATTTTATTAAATTTTTTACATAATTTTTTTTAAAAAATTCAGCATTTTTAAAAATTCAGCAATAGATAATATAAATTCGACGATAGGATAAATTAGACGATATGTTAGATAAATATAGAATATTTATTACATCAGGTATTATATTAGTATATTAGGATAATTAGACCAAATTATTCGACGCACTGTAGTGTTTTAATAATTACATGTTTTGCGCGAGTTTATATGCTATACTTTTATGTTTAAACACACATGGTAATGGGTCTTTATTTAGGAGGTTTTTTATATAATTCCTATTTTCATTGATATATTATTTTTTAACGTATTGCATTACAATGCTAACTAATTGATGCGTGAACGTAAACAAGTACAAACTGGTTTCAGCCACGGCAAAACAGTAATACTGAATAGTATCACCTGATAATTAAGATTTTGCACCGAATCTTATAGTGCGTCTAATAATACGGCCAGGTACTATATATATATATATATAATTTTAATTTCAATACAAATAAACTAATTTCTTGGAATTCTAATGTTTTTAAAAACATCCACGTAAATACCATTTTTAATCAAATGAATGGAATTAAAAGAATGTGTAGTCATGTGTAATCATGAGGATAATATTAATTTAAATTTTTTGAATTAAATATTAAAAAAGATGAAAATATCATTTGTTGTTACTTTTTATTACCTTTTTGAAATAAGGAAAAATACTACTAAAACTTTAATTTTAATTAATAAATATTATAAGTAGTATTATTTTCCTTTAATTTAGATATCTCTTCGTCCATCACCAAACACCATCCGATATTGATTTCTTACTGCTTTAACCAAAGTGCTTATTAATTTTTTCTGTAACACGTATGATTTAAAATTTTCCATGCATGTAAATATAGAAAGTTTGCAGAGCTACGCTNGCATAAACCATTAAAATGTCTTATATATATTATAGAGAGAGAGAAAGCGAGAGGAAAGGAAAGCATTTCGGCTATTTGAGTAAATATTAAGTGACATTTTATGTTTACAAAAAAAATGCAAAAAAATATTGAGTTATTTGAAAAACAATTTTAGTGTTAAGCCTAGGCCGTCTACCTCAATTTTTATGTGAATACAGGGATTAGAAAAATGTAATATATTTTCCTTTTTTGATGTTTTAATTCGCTGTGGAATACGGTTGGCAACAATAGTTGGAAAAGAGTAAACGACATATGCCATGTTTACAACAAGGATATTTTTCAAAGCTTCGGATTAAAAATCAAGTATAGTGCATATTTGGTCCAGATAAGCTGGGAAGGGAGGCCATACGTGATCACAACAAACCCCACCTGATTACAGGTGGGCAAATACTTCACATAGTATTTTTGGGGTTTCCCGATGCTCATATTGGGGGATATCTTCACCCCTGATATACAATATTGAAAACGAATTTCAAAAGTCAAATAAATATTTATTACTTGCAGATTTAGAACAATAGAATATGATGAATATCACTTCATAATTCTGAGTTAGATGAATATATGTA
Source organism: Parasteatoda tepidariorum (assembly GCF_043381705.1). Taxonomy (NCBI): domain Eukaryota; kingdom Metazoa; phylum Arthropoda; class Arachnida; order Araneae; family Theridiidae; genus Parasteatoda; species Parasteatoda tepidariorum. Next base: position 47,345,454 of record NC_092215.1, on the reverse strand, counting down.
GTTAAGATAAATTTCCCTTCATTGAAATTGCTTTGTGTATAACTACAGTATTGAATTGGATTTAAAAACTTATGCAGATTTAAGTACCTTGCAGATTTAGAGCAATAGAATATAATAAATATCGCTTCACAGTTCTGTTAATTGAAATTGCTTTTTTTATTGCTACGACATTGAATGGGATTTAAAAGCTTTAAATACATATTTCTCACTTGTAGATTTAGAACATTATGATGAATATCAGTTCCTAATTCTAACCGTTAAAATGGCTATTGATTTTATTACAATATTGAATATGATTTGCCGCAACTAAATATTTCTCAGTTGCTGATTTAGATTAATAGAATATGGTTGTCTTGTAGTTATGACTGTTAAAACTGTTATTTGTGTTATTTAGGAGTTATTATAGGGGGGGGGGAATCTCAACTGAACTTTTGATTGGAAAATGCCAGTAAACTAATTTCTGCAAGTTCATGGTGCAATTTTAAAATTGCCCCTAAACCAGGAACTAATGGTGACGTAATTGGTTGTTAATGTTAACGATTTCATTTATAGCGAAAATTGATATTAGTTAAGCCACTGTTTAAAAACAAGCTCTTAAAAGTCCCAAGCCCTAGATAGACTAATCGAATGAAATCTTACAAATTTATTAGAAGATTTTTTTTTTAATATCTGAGACAAGGCATAAAACAAAAAATTTCAATTACCGCAACCTGATATAAAAATGAATTTAAAAAACAAGATATTACAACAACTGAAGCAATTTAAAATATTCTGATTTGAAGGCAGTTTAAAATATTTTGATTCGATATTTTGATGTTTCAAATATTTTCTAGTTTTTAACCGATAAATCGTTTGCGCTTCGTAAGAACAGCGGAATGATTTTTTAATAATTTTGACGGAAAAAATTCTGGCAATAATCAGTAAAATTAACATAGAATATTTTCATGAACCCTATAAATCTTTTTTTGATAGTCTAGACAATAAAATATTTATTTTTCTAAAAAGAAAGTCCATCGATAAGTCGATGTTTTCTTCGTCTTGAAATTACAATTTGAAAAAATATTTTAGTTGTATCAAAATTAAATTGATGCACATCTAGACATCTGTAAATAGAAAAAACCCGTTAACACTCCAACTTTTTCTAAAGTATACGAGCACCCGTTGGTTGAAAATGCAGTGTTTAATTCTGTAAAACTAGCACTTCCTGTTCAGCAAATATTTTTTTTTCTTAAAAAAAATTTTTTTTTTCTTAACAGTGATCTATTTTTTAGTATAAGAAAAAATGAACGAAAAAATTATTTCAAACTGTTTTCAGACGGCTTATAGGAAATAATGCTTCATACAAATTATATACTATTTTAAAACTGTTCTGATTTAGTCATTCATTACTTTTATGTTAAGTTTTGTCCCTCCAATGCGTTAAATGTCAATATAGAGTCATAATTTTGCAAAAATAAAAAACGTTTTTCCTGCCAATTGCTCCATTGATTTTGGTGAATTTCATTTAGGTGTGAAAAAATATTTATTTTATTTCCCCTTCTTACAGATTAGACCAGATAGCATGAACGAGTTTTAAGAACATTAGATTGAAGGAAATTTGAACAACATTCTTAAATTTGTTTAATTAATAATTCTCCAATCATTTTCAATTATTTATTGCTACCTATGATAGAGTGGAAACACTTGAAAGGAATATTTGTGAAATATGTTAAAGAAAGGACTTCTTTTAGGGGACTCTTATTTGTTTCAAATAATCCTCAAGGCAGAAAATCATGCTGATTTTCCATTGAAGGACCAATATAAATGTGACGGTTACAATCTTGAATTTTCCCCAGAAACAGTTTGATGGGATCATTAAATTTGCCCAAAATCCTAAGTTAGGCATCTTTTCATGTTGGGCCAACATAGCATGCTATCATAATATGATGGATTTTTATAATGAGCCAACAAAGAAATCCATCATGATCCAATATAATTTACTGGTTACCCTTATGATTTTCCACTACAAATCATCAAGCTTTTTGTTGGGACAATCAAGACTGCCCAACACTCCGATATTGAAATTAACCCAACTTTATATGTTGAATCAATCGCTCTCTCTCTCTTCGCTTGGGTTTAGGCTTCCTTCACTTCAAACAGTGGAACTTACCTTTTACATTCCCTAGCTATGATCATTTTAGCTGCTCACCAAAACAAGCAAAGAGAGTATTTTTTCCACCATTGCCGCTCACCCACATCAATTGCCGCACACTCACATTGCTTTAATTGTTTTTTCTACTTAGAAAAAATAATAGACTTTTATTGGTAGTTTCCATTAAATGTATTTCTAATTTATTTAACTAACAATTGGCATTTATAAACAAACAAATTGATATTTTTAAAATATAGTTGCTATGTACAAATAACTTCATGTTGAAAAATATTCGTCACAAAGTATTGTCCCCATGAGATGAAGAATACATCATTATTTAATGTGAAATATAACTTATTCTATACTGAAATAAAGGATGAAGCTCTATTATTAATAGAAAATATTATTTGATAGGTTACTAGTCTAGTAATGGTGAATTAATACTTCCCATAATCAAATAATGGGTGTTGTTGGTTCACCAATACCAAAATATCATTTGAGGGTTGTCCATCATAGTACTAAAATGACATTTTCCATCATGAAATGATGGAATTTGTTGGTCAAAGAATTTCTAACATAACTTGTTGGTTGACCATCACATAGTAAAAAATAATCTTCCAATATGAAAAGATGGAGGTTTGTTGGCCCTTCAAAATCCATTACAATATAACGGTTGGATGATGGTTATCATCAAATAGTGTTGGGCCATCAAGAAACCAGCATAAACCATTAAAATGTCTTGAAGATCCCATCCAGAGTTTTGTCTTGGGAGTTTATATTAGTTAATTTCTACTTATAAATAACTTTAAGTAATTTGCTTCCTTGTAAAGAGCATGCCTGAAATGTCCACAAGAATGACTATTTTTTTAAGAATTCTAACTTTAATGGATCACTTATTAAGTTTGAATTGAAACACAAGCGGAAAAAATAAAAACTCTTTAAGAACTTTGATGTTTTCGGCAATTTTAAAATAGCCAGTAATAATACGTCAACAAGACGTCAAAAACAAGAACATTTTAAATATAAAATTTACCCTACAAGAAAAAAAAATGACTAAAAAAGGAACATTTCAAAAACTTGAAAATAAGTAAGCAAATTTCAAATAAAAGCATTAAGGGCCCTAAAAACAGTTTCATAATCTCAGAATTATTATAACTTGTACGAGCACTGATTTATGGATAAAGCTAAACAACGTGAAAAAGGTACAAAAAATAAGCAGACATACTGTATTTTCAGTTTTATAATGAAGAGCCTTCATTCATGTCCAAACATAGAGTAAATGTATATTTTTGATGTCTGATGACACACGAATATGATTCTATGTCTAAACATTAAACATAGAAAAACGCATAATGATTGAATCCAAACATAGATGATTTCGTAACTATTGAATCTTAACATGGATGAACTCTTAAAGATGGAATCCAAAGAAAGATGAACTCATAATGGCGCATTTAATATCTAATCTGCCCAATAATAATTGCGTATTTTTTCACGAATGGACCTTTTTGAATGCGTTTATTTGTTCCACAAATCGTAAAGACACGTTTACCAGAAGAACATCGAAGTCAAGCATCACTGGTAGAGATCAGTGACCATGTAGATCAGCCTGCGAAGGGACCGTGGGTGTGCAGTATTGGTTCTCATTAAGCTATTCTACCGTAAATATGTACGTAAATCGTCGGGGTTACTAAAGGGGGAGGGGAGCTATCTTCGCTGCTAAGGGTCAAAATAGTGAAGGCATGCACGGAAAAAAATACTGGTAATATAGTGTATGGTAAGGTCATTTTTGTTAAAAAAAATATATATAAATAACTAAATTCTGGTAAATAAAACCAAAATATACGATATTTAAACCAATCATTTGAAAAAATTTCCGAAAAATATAGTACCGGTTTACCAGAAATTCTGGTTTTAAAAATTATAACTCTTAAAGTACTCACTTACTTAGTAAAAAAAAAAAAAAAAACTAAAAAGTAGATTTATCCGAATAAACGGTTTTCATGAACTTAAGATATCTAGTCTTAAGGTATCATCATAAAAATTACAAAATTTTACCAGATTTCTCAAATTTTTTCTCACTGTAAAACCACATTCAATTTTACCAAAACGCTTCGGTAGAAATTATCGAGATATTTCTATAGACCTGATAAATTTTACCATATTTCTCAGTGTGTCTTCGGATCATCCTCAGGGATGTATTGAAACGTACATAAAATACTAATTTGTCTTCTCATTCTGTGTTTGGACACAAAAGAGAGCTCTTCCAAGTAAAACCTGAAACCACTTGTGGTATTTGCGCTTTTTTGTTAAACTTATTTCACAAAATTTTCCCTAATTGAATGACTTTAATAAAGGTGGACAATAAAAATGTCCTTATGCAAAACAGAGACAGTCTGTCAGGATTAGCAAAAGAAACTATGTGAGTCGGAGGAAAATGTAGGCACTGACCTGAGTGGAACTGTCCTCCATAGTTCACCGAACAGGGTCCCTGATCTTTGGTCCACATGAAGTATTTACAACTTTTCGGCCAAACACTATCGCGAACGATATTTTTGTCACTCAGCTCCCTACATAATTGCCCTAAAACAAGGATAAAGGCTTTGTTTGGAATCAACATCATCAAAAACATTAGTATTTTTGGTAATTAATAGACAAAGTAGATAAAAGGTTCTAAGTGACAGGGTTTGATTTACTAAATTGTGGAGAAAGTTTAAAGCAACAAATAGTCGAACATTAAAAAACCTGCCAATGGCAAACGAATTGAGAACGCTATAATACGCAAGTTTAACTGAGTGTTATTGATTTATAAGTTTCGCTAGTTGGTAAAAGAAATATAGGCAGGGCTTGATTTATTTCTTACTGTCAATGTTTAAATGTTAAGGCTATAATTCATTTAGATATCACTTAGAACCTTCATCCTCTCACCTCTTCATTTATCCTTAACTTAAAGTAAAATTTTGTAACCGGTGCTTTTCTTTCAAAAGAAAAATAAAAAAGCCACAGTTTAGGTGCTTCAAACTCGAGGAAAAACTTGTTTTAAGCTATAAGCAGTATGTTCCCGTTAGAATTATCTGGTCTTCATCCCGCATGTAAGAATTATCTGAGCTTTAAAGCTGAAAAAAAGTTAAAATATTCTTAAAAAATTTTCGAAAATTTTAAAATCGCCTATTTGGCGAGATTTTTCGACATCGATAAAAATCAATCAAATTAATGAATAATTCTCAATTTTTGTGAATTCTATAACCCCTGATAACGCAACACAGGTGAAAGTTTCCAAGTATTTAAAATTTAAATTACATATGCTTTTCAATTACACAAAACTGTGGCTTTTTTCATTTTGACATTTTGCACTATTTTCATAATTAGTCTTGGAGTTGTTGGCAAAAGATATGCAAAACGTAACCTAACAGTTATAAATAACTATAAAAATCTAACAACAATTATAAATATAGCCTAATTCTATACAAAAACGCGTTAATTTATCAGACAACAGAGACTTTAAAAATTAGCAAATAACCTAAAAGCTGTTTATAAAAGCTCTTTCGTATTGAATAGAAATTCTATTATAGAAGGAAAAAAAAAGCTATAGCTTTACTGCCTTTAATCTCAAAGTAAAACTTCAATTCTTTTCTAAATATAATATTTTTTTGGAAAAAAAATTAACCTGAATTTATAGATATATATACTGTAAAAAAAATCTCAAAAAGTTACAAGAAAAATTCCGCAATCAAGCTGGTTTTTTTACCGTAGCCAAACAAGTATTTTCAACAAAAATTACAGATAAAAATAAATCTGTTGTCTCTGCAGATTTTCGCCATATGAATAAAAGTTTTCTCTGTGAAAGTTACGAAGTAAACTTGTACTCTCACCAGATGCGGATATTTCACGTTGGTAGAACTAGTCATAACTGAAATTCGAACTTAGGTCTTTTCATTGAGAGGCACATGCTCTGTCCCCTAATCTACTGTGGCTCATGAGCTTTATTATGCAGAAATAGTGATAGTGAGAATTTCGCTTCAATATTGTATCATTTTGACTATAAAGTCGAATCACAATTTTATTTATACGATGATCAAAACCATGAAATTATTGCTGAAAGTAACAGCAAGAATAGAAAATAATTTTAAAATGATTGGATTAAAAAATTTTAAATTATTATAGTATGGAATACAAAACTGTACGCCAAAACTAGAATTGTAACTAACGGCTTTAATCCATTTGTGATTATTGGAAAAAAACGAAATAAAACCGTTGTGCCAACAAAACGGCATTAAACCGTTAAATATACAGAGAAATTCTGAAAAAACTGGTATATATATATATATATACCAGTTTTTATTTGACTCTTTTAATGTTTATAATAATATGNTATATATATATTTATATATATAACAGCTAACTGGTGACTTTTCAAAACAATTGTTTACAACTGTCTCTAAATACGGCTTTAAAAAAAATTCCGTCATTCGGTATTATTTAAGACACTGGGATAACTAAAGATATTAATATATAGGGGAAATTTGGGATCCCATATTTTGCTTCGAAGGTAAAATTTTAAATATTTATTAAGATAATTTCATCAGAATTTCATAATTTTGATCACTGAACTCATATTTTTTTAAAATTAAACTCTCTATGAATAATTTTAAGCTTTATATCAACTAAAACTTTTATATGTATGCACCAGAAAGTATTCGATTTATTTATGTATTTTTAAATTCATTGATTTTGAATTCAAAACACTAAATATGTAGAACAATTAATATTTTTATTTTAAATAATAAATGCTTCAAACAATAAATGTATACTTATTTTAGCCTTTTACTACCCCATCACCAACAAACATAAATCGAATATTGAATTCTCATTGCTGGCTTTAGTTACCCCATATTAAGAGGTAACTTAAGCCATCATGTTTAAATTTCGTTTTTGTCTTAAACATACATTCATATATGTAAACCAAAAGTGTAACTGTAGACCCAAGTTTTACGACTAATTTATCTCAAGAGTTAATGATCTTGAATTATCATATATCTTAAATTGAAAAGCGATTTGAGTAACCCCTAGTAACTGCAGATTTAGAGTCCAAGATATTTTTTAAAACGCATTTCCAGTAACACCCTTTAATAAGCACACAAAATATGGCAAATTTTCTATGAGACATTAAAAGAATTTGAAAAAGAATAAATGTTGACAAATTTTTATGAAACCAAAAATATATTTTTTGAGCCAACACATTATATTTTTTTATTTATATATTTGAATAAAATAGACATGCCTTAATGTGCCTTTGAAAAATTTGAAATTTTTACTTTTGAAAAAAATTAAACATAATTTTCAGTCACAAATTGTATATTCTATTTCTTTTTAAAACGTTAATGTTTAAAATCAGAATAACTTTTTATCAATTTTGTAAAGGTATATTAAAAATTATATTCCAAATGAAATGTAATTATCTCTCGTAGTTTCTAAGACGCATAGTTTTAACAGTGAAAAAAATTATTATTGAGCAAAACAAATTCTCCACATGCTGATTAATGCAAAGAGAAAATAAAACTAAGTATTATCTTTGTTTCTACAATACAATTACAAAACAAATACAATCGTTTCACTATTTGTAAGAAAATAAAATCCACTAGAACAATTTTAGGATACCATTGAAAATTTAAAAAAGCCTTCTAATAAAGACTAGTGAATGCTATCAGAGACTGAGAGAGTTATAAAATCTTCTCATTCAAAAATTTATGGTCATCGGTACCGATGTCATAGCTGATAAAAAAAGCTTTAAGAAAAGAAAAAGATAGCAATATATATATATTTAAAAATAATTTTTTTTGAGAGTGTCTTCACACTATTGTATTGATATATATTGATACAGTATTAGAAAGCAAAGTATTAGAAAGCATTGTTTTGAAATCGTGAGAGCTGATAAAGAGATTATATCTTTTCATTTTTTTGTTTTCGAATTTTTTAATATATTTTTTTTAAAATGTTTTGCTTGAATATTTTTTTTTCTCTTTTCGTTAATCGTTATTATTTTCCACGTTTTCTTTCTCTATATTTTTAACTTGTTTTATAAGTTAAATATATATATCTGATAAATTTTACCATATTTCTCNTCGAATTTTTTAATATATTTTTTTTAAAATGTTTTGCTTGAATATTTTTTTTTCTCTTTTCGTTAATCGTTATTATTTTCCACGTTTTCTTTCTCTATATATACATGCACTTTTATTTTTATTCTTTTTGTCTTTATTGTGTCATATATATAATTAAAATATATATTTTTATACATATAACTACTATGAGTAACGGTAGGCATTTGGTTTTCTGAAACAATAATTTGAACCGATTTTAAGTTATTGTCTAGCATAAGTGTATTAAGTTATTGCCTAGCAAAGAATCGAACAAACACACGAATTATTTTTAAATCACACAGAATTTTATGAAAGTGAAATCAAAATAATTACATTTTCACATGAATCTTTCTTCGATTAATTAGATTGCTTTGATTAATTGGAACTACCTTTCAATATGCTTAACCCTCGGGATGTCATGTATGCATTCCGCATTTTTTCCCTTATAGAAAACCAGTTTTCTAATGCTATTACATAGGGAAATAGTGTATAGGAAAGAAACCCAAATTTAGTAACTTGGAAAACCTGTAGAACATCGAAATCATTGCCTGCAGAATACATCTTCAGTAATTAGACAAAAGCTATGTTAAACTTGATCTTCGTTACTTTGGTTGTAAAATAGAGGGATTATGCACTTTCACTTAACCATTTCGCACTCTCGCATACTTATGTTTTTTGCATGCTATGTAGAGAACTAAGATTATTTTGCTGTACCTGTGGTGCGCAGAACCTGCGTGAAAATGCAAAAACTCTCTTAAAATAAATATTTCCCGTGTGACACGTTATAAGTTCACAAACGAATACCCTTTTCAGATCTTAACGGTGAAACATCGTATTAAAAAAAATAATATTAAATAAATAAATAATACAAATTTACAATGTTTTTCTTCATTTAGGACAAAAATTCAAGAATGGATAAAATAAAATAAAAAATGAAAGAAAATACAGTTTCCTTCCTAAATGCTGACACACCCGTTTACAGTAGAATATTTTTAAACAATTACTCCATAGTGCGTAAGTAATACAAATATGGCAGTAGGTTTAAATTTATTCAAAATGGCTATCCACCTCAAATTCTGATACTTCAATGACTCATTCTACCAAACAGAATCCACATAGGTTCTATTTCCTTCAGGGTACCCAAATAATGAATGTTAACAGTGAATAATTTTCCCATTAAGTGAATCCCATGAATAGAGCCATCGCTTTGGAGCACTTCTGTGTTCTGATTCAGAGACCAACCGAAATCGGCATGTCAAGACAATGATTTCAGTCACTCTTGCCCTTACTTTTTTTTTAAAAAACTTTCTTTTATATTTTACTTTGCAATTGAAAATTGAACAAAAATGAATGTATTTTCGTTATGATATCTCTTACAAGGACCGTTTGAGTTAAAATCTATAATTTCTGTTTCAACATGACTTTACAATTAATTTATTTCAGATCAATTCAGACTTTATTGAATTCTGATTGGTCAGTAAATTCAGTTTTATCTATCGCTAGACATAGCATAGAATCAATCCCCTTTAAAGTAATCGCTAGATATCTATTTTTTCATTCTACGTATTTTTATGATCAGTTTAAGAATACATCTACTTAATTCCGGGTTTAATTGATAGAGTGATTTCTGTGCATGGCAAGAAAAAGCGTTTAATTGCAATGATGTTAATTTCCAATAGTGATTACGAAAGGCGGGTATTTTTTTTAATTCCACGTGTCTCTACAGTTAATTTAAGGTTTACTGCTGATTTATGAATTAATTTTGTGTATCACGGGAGACAGTTTCGATAAAGGCAATTTTTTTAAAGACTAAAACAGTTCTAAAGTGAAATTATTTTTTTTCATATTTAAGATCAAATTTACTCTCTGATTCGAGGTTTGACAGTTTGTGTTTGATACTGGACATAATAAGTGACCAATTCACATTTTTTTTTCTTGAATCGTGTAAGAAGTCTCTAGAGTAGCCATTAGAGATACTTTCTTTCTTTCTTTTACTCGGCATGTCTTTATGATCAGTTTAAAACCAAAATTTATTATTTCTGAAGGGTAGATTGATATGGGTATATATATATATATATAGATTCTATGTAAAATCTTAATTACCAGGTGGTACTATACAGCATTATGGTTTTCACTTGTTTATGTTCGTGTATNCTTATTATTCCTAAATAAATTCTAAGAATTTAATGATTAAGTAGTATTTCTTCCGGATTTTTTTTATTTTTAAGAAAATGACTTGTTCTCAAATTAGCGTAATATCGAAATTACGAATTGTGCTTGAATATTGAAATTGCGAATTTTTAGGTGTGGTTAAATACAATGATTTACAGTAAATTAATAAGGTGAAATATTTTCAGTTATTCTTAAATAAAACTGATCTAAATCATACTAATATTTTTTTTTTAAATCAACAGAATTTTTTTTTTTAAAAAAAATTCTTTTTCTAAATTAACGTGTGGAGTTGTTCTGAGGCTCACGTGTTACGTCGTAGTGTCATTAAAATCAAAACGTTTGTTTCTTCACTTGTTTAGCAATTCTATTCGTGTTTTTGAAGGTCATAACCTCTAAAAGTTACAAGAAAGCGATTTATCTAAAAATATCAAACTTAGCTGCATCTTCATAAATTTATAATTTTAACGGGAAACATTTTCATATTAAAACAGAATGGGTTCTGGAGATTCAAATAAACTATTTAATTTTTTCACAGACAATTTCGAGTGTTGAAAAACTAAACAACTATCACAAATTAACAAAATAATCACATCATTTAAATCTTAACAGCCACTTGTTTTCTCTTTTTTAATTCTAATTCAAGGTTGATTTAAGCAACGCAACGATGTGGCAGGTTTCCCGTCAATTCGAGGTCATCTAAAAGGAAGGCCTCTTGTTCATTTTCATTTGAGCAAGTGTATGACATATATATATATATATATATATGTATATTAGTTTTCATGATCAATTTGAGAAAGCGATTACTTAATTCTGTTAGGTAGTTTAAGTGTGATTTTAGTGCATTAAATTTGCTGAAGACAATTTATTATCTATTGAAAAGTCTTATAGTTTGCTTCTACATATTTTCAATAAGACTAGGTTTACTTTCAGTAGGAGTTTTGAAGAAAATGCATTTTTATGTTTTAAGGAGAATAAATTAATTATGCATATGACGCAAGATAATATCAAAAACGTAGTAATTAGTTAATTGAATGCTTTTTAAGGAAGACGGTAATTTTAGGAATTCAAGCGTAAGAATGTATTTGCTTCTCTGGATAAATATATAATTTTTCTGCTGATTTTTGTTTTTACCCGAAACATGTAAAGGGTAAACGCAATCTGGAAATATAGCGCCGAGAATATATTAGGATATCAATCAAAAGTTTGAGACGCTTCATGTCAATTTTATTTTTAGCATATTTCACAAACCTGTTAAATTTATTTCTGTAAATCCAAACATTTTTACGAAAGATTCGAAAACCTGTTGATCCAAAAATAATTCAATGCCAAAATATGATTTATAATTATTTGTTTTTTATTATTATTAATATTAATAATAATCAAAAAGTTATATATGTTAAAACATGCAAAATTGTTACTTTTTAAAAAAAAAACTTCGTAATTTTTACTGACAAAATCTAAACATTAAATGAAATCGGTCGAACAATTTCAGAGCGAACAATAAAACTACAAGGTCCAAAAAAGATATAATTTTATTCCTCAAGATCTATCTGATTGATTCCGTTCCAGTTTTAAATTTATTTAATCATAAAAAAAATGCGCAGTTCAAAAGTTATTTTTAAAAAATTAAGACCTTAAATTAAAAAAAATATATATCGTTGTTGAGTTCTGCAATAAACAGTTATAAATTATCAGTAAAAAGTAATTTTACATAGAGTTGTGCTTAAGTAAAAAAAAATTTATTGCGTACAAAAATTTTCCGAATTTCTGCAATAGTTTCAGAGACGGACGCAAAATTAAATTTAACATTTATAAACTCTCGTTTTCTCTCCAGTCTAAAATTTTTGGACAATGTTTTTGATGCCCCCTCATTTTCAAGGTCGAAATCATTACTCAGTAGGCGAAATGTAATTTTTTTTAGTAATACATTTTTCTAAAAACCTTAATACACTCTGTCTAAGATAATTTTCGTATGAATTTTCAGTGCGATTGAAATACTTGAATATTTTTTTTGATACATAAAAAATTATAAAATGTTTAAAAACTTCACTGTACTCTCATCTTTTTATAAATATTTAACGCATTTGTTGTGTTGTATATTTTAAGTGACAAACTAAAAACTATAAAAATGTCACAATCTGGAAAAATTTTAAAAATGGTGACAAATTTCATAACATTGTTAGAAATTTTAATTTCACTGTCATTTAAAGGACTTAATTGGTTAGCATTAACACAAATATTTAATTTATAAATAATTTTGCTTGGTAAAATTAACTGAAAAATATTTACTAGATCTCTTTATGCAGTTTTAAATATTTTTCAGACTATGGCCAACTATTAAATTTCAATATGCACCCATCTTTAAGTATTTAATGTATTTTTTTAAGTTTATATAACTTTTAGCCTTTAATGAGGCAGTTCTTATTCAACGTAGATTGTTCTTATACTAAATCACAAACATAGCACTTGTTTTGAAATTTTAAATTACGTTTCTTTTAATCATTCAGGTGACATTTAAATATTCCCCTATTTCAAAAATAAGAAAAAAGGAAAGTAATTTGAGTTTTTGTAGACAACTTTGGAAGAATAATTAGTAGAAATCTATTTCAGGAAATATAAATGATGTAGCCACATAAAGTGTTCGAAAGAAAGTATTCTATAAGGCTTCTTCAAAGGGTGCACATACAAGGCTTTTTATACTTTGCTCTTTATTGATTTTTATTTATAGAAGACCGTAAAAAGACTCCCTATAAACACTTTTGTTTTGCACAGGGACAGCATGCATGGGAAAAAGTTTGCAAATTCTGATGATCTTAAAAAATTAAATAAATAAAAATAATAATTGTGCTGCGCTATTTTTTTTTCCTTCCTTTTAAGCTCTGAATCCATCTTTGCTCATTTTTACTAAAACCACCTCCTGATCCCCGTGTTTTCCTCTCCCTTGGCATTTTAAGGGAACTCCACCCCTTATATTTATCACCACTTTTTGATAATTTTCTGCTCTCGATTTTGATTTGATGGAAGGAAAAAGGATTATTTTTTGCTTAAGGAGCGTTTTAAAACCTGAGCATTATAAGCAGATATGGTGGATATTGTCTCTTAAGTTGTTTAAAAAAAAATCATCAAAAATGATAATTTTTCAGAGTTTTTCGATAATTTGAAACCGATTTCGCGTCTTGAAAATCTCCTCTTTCTCTCCTAAACATCCCCTAATAGCAAAAACATTTAGCCATAATTTTGGTTAAAAGCGAGTAAGGAGAACTTGTTTAAAAGTTCTCATATAGGGAATTTTCCAAACCTTCACGCTAAATCTTTAAGTTATGTACGCGAAGGAAAATTATTATTTTAACGTCACATTTTTTCTAAGAGGCTAGAAAGGTGAAAAGTTCTAATATGAAAGTTGTAGAAAGGAGGAAGATTTTGGTGAATTTATCCCCATTAAATTATAAAGAATCATAAAAATGTATCAATTTTTTTTTAAATTTTGTTTTCAAAATATTCAAGCCTCTGAATCCCCAAACACCCCAAAATAATAAAAATGTTAAGTAACAATTATGTTTGAAAACGGGGAAGAGTTTTAGAAGAAACTCTCGCGCGAATCGGAAGAAGATTTTCTTCACAGATTTTTAGCCAAAATGATTATTAAATATTTTTATTATTAAGAGATGTTTGAAGAAAAAAATGGGGCCTGAACTCGAACATCCAGAAAGCAAGTTAAAAAAATTACGGAAAATAAAACAGATCAACATGTTTAAAAACTGTTCCCCTATCTAGCTCTTTATGAAAAGATTAACTGTGAATATAACCCATTTTTCCTTCCTTCGTTCGAAAGAAATTTATGGCCATAAATTATCGAAAAGCAACAAACGCATGTAGAGGAGCCGTGGTAGCTCTGGAGACATGAATCGATGGCTGATCGATACGAATTTGCTTCTGGCTCTCACGGACCAGTGTGCTGTCGTAAATATCCTCAGGAGTAGATGGAAAACGGGCTAGAGTTGCCTTGCTGTCAGGCTAACCGTGAGATGCTTTCGAGGTTTTTCCTTCCAGGTAACACAAATGCGGGCTAATTCCATCAAAAGAGTCCTCCACGAAGGCCAGTTTGTCCCGATGTTTAAATCCAGGAGTTTTCTTATCTTTTAAATTGGGTTCATAATTAGAATTCTATGGAGAATTAGAAAGCTATTGATAGTTGTAAATTAAACAATGAGTATATTGATTTCTAAGTCGAACAGTTTAGCTATAACCAGCCTTCGAATCTTAGCTAACCAGTCTTAATCCACTTTCCTATACAGTTCTTATCAAAAGTCTGAGCACTCCTCTGAACTTCCAGAAATGTTAGAAGGCACCGCATCAATCTGAAATTAGACTTCTTGGTCTCGTTTTCAAATTAAGCAACATTGCTAAGGTATGAAAACAAAAATGCATAATTTGTTTTTATTTATACAGAGTTATTGGAGAAGTTTGAATTCATCCAGCAGCCCACACTTGACCTTGATAAGAGCTCCGTTTGAGGCATTCGTTTCATCAAATTAACCAATGTTTGACTATGTATGTGACAATGTGTGCAAGAATTTTTGAAAAGCCATCCATAGATCTTAAGTGTTTACTTACATCTGCTTACAGACATCTATGCCCAGTTTATTCCAAAGAATTCGATTAGATCAGGAGGTTACTCCGATTAGAACCAAAAATTTGAAACTTAGATTCCTCAGTTTTTCCCGCAACGCAGTGTCATTGCTGTAAAATTAAAATAATATATCCTTATTTCAAAATATACTTTTGATCTAAATATTATAAATAAGAATCAATCTTGGTAAGAATCAATCTTGGTCTTTGAGAATCAATCTTTACTGGTGATTAATCTGTGGGATTTGCTTTGTGCAGAACACACTAGTTTCCTTTACGGATCATGACGATTTCTACACCATTTGAAACATTATAAATTCTAGAATCCTTCAATTAAAATCTAGAATCTAAAAATTAATCTTTACTGGTGATTAATCTGTGGGATTTGCTTCGTGCAGAACACACTAGTTTCCTTTACGGATCATGGCGATTTCTACACCATTTGAAATATTATAAATTCTATAATCCTTCAATTAAAATCTGAAAATGTTTAAATTATCAGACTAATCTCTGATAAAATTATTAAAAAATTACAAAATCCTGTGTAAATAATTCTACTTTAAACTATTCAGGACCTGCGAAAACAGAAAGAGGAACTTCCCTAACTCGCATTCTCCGAGTTTATGCGTGCTAAGTACGGATAGTTACTAATATAAGTTTGCTCGATTTATTTATGATACCGTAGGTTGTGAAAGAGTTGAGCAACATATAGTTTGAGTTGCAACCTTTACTGGTTTGTAATTGGAGGAATATGCTATGCACTGCGCAGTCCCTTTATTTATCCTGACGATTAATGCACCATTTGAAGCATCGACTAATTTTAAATTTCGACTATTAAATTCTTCTATTAATACGCAGAAAAGTTTAAATTGCAATGCAACCGTAAATAAAACATTCAAAATGTTTTATAATCCTCTGATCTAGTTTACGTATCCTTTGCCAGGATAAAAAAGCAAGACTAAACCTGAAAAGCAACCGTTGCGTAGTAATTGGAACGATTGTAGCAAACACACTAGTTTCTTTCATTCATTAAAACGATTTCCTTCATTCATCATTATCAATATATAAAACCTTTGAAGTGTTAATTAATCCTAGAATCTTTCTATTTAAAACCAAAAAATATTTTAAATTGTCATTATAAAAATTGTACATAAAATGATTAAAAACATAATTATCCTGTAGTCCTGTTTAGTAATCCTGTTTTAGAAAAAGAGAGCAACTCATAGTTTGGAAAGCAATTGTCACTGGTTAGTAATCTGAGTAAATGATTACACTGAAAGTATTTCGGTGTAATATCTCTCCGAATTTGATTTTGAACAACTCAAAAAATTGTTTGAAGGAACACGTTTTTCAAGGTAACACCAAATCTAGCTTTCATATTTACTGCTAAAAAAAATCTCAGAAAAATATTTAAAAAATAATTGATTTAATTGTTATTTATTCGATCAAAACAATTAAAAAACCATAGAAATAAATGACATTCAAACTGTTAACTTGTAAGAAAAATCGTTTATTGACTGTTTTCATCTAATACGGTTTGACAACCAGAATTTTATCAATGCCAAATAGATCCACAGTCAACGAGAATTAATCGCCCGTTCTTCGAAAACTGGAAGCTAATCCTTGTGATAAGGATTACGAACTCCTAATTTTATTTTCCATTATCGGATGCCTAACGCAAAAGGACAGTAGCCTAATAATATTACAGTAATAAATGCGTGGTGAGCACCTTATGAAGCCACTTAGTTCCTTGCAGCTGGGTATATGGGCTACTCTGTCAATCTCATGACCGGCTGAGTGGAAGTTAAAATTCCACCCTCGACATCTCAATATTTCTTGCATTCCTTTTACACATGAGAAATTTCCAGTGATCTTACTTGGAAACCCCGGACTATTGGAATACAAAACTATCATTTTCGCATAGATAACTGCACGTAAAACTGCTTAACTCGAAACTCCAGTATTTCCCATCACTCACTATAGATGCCACCATTAGATAAACTAATTAAACCACATTCTATTCACTTGACAAAACACAACTCAATCACAACCTAACACCCATGGGAAATATCTAACAAAAAGCCTAACATAACTTGCAAACGGTTTGAAAACCGTAAAGTTAATTATTGTTCTTAACCGTAAAATGTACGGTTAATCGGACAGATAGACTGTGGCCTGTTATTTTACCGTGATTTTAGAATAAAATTCTAACAGTGTGAAATACTAATTTAGTAGAAAAAAACATTTTTTAGATAAATCTTATGTTTATAATCTAATTTTAATTGATTTTTTTACCCATTTTTAACAACTTTATTTAATAAAAATTTCAAATGTAAAAACATAGTATAATAATGTTTTATAAAATATTAAATAAACTAACCATTATAATAATAATGTACTATAAAACTATATATAAATAAATACACATAAAATGCAGCACACTATGGTAATTCATTACTAATCGTAAGAAATGAAACTTAAGCTTAACTTTATTTTCTTATTTAATATTTTTTCAATAAATAATAAATAAAAATCATTTATATAATTGATAATCTTTTAATACCACAAACTTGAATTGATTGCTGTATTTAACTATTATTGCATATACCCATAGCTACTGTTGCATTAATTTTATTGCGTGCGCTTATAACTATTATTGCATAATTCTTTAAAAATTCTGTTCAAGATTTTTATATGCGCAATTTCTTATGATATTAATAACGCCTCGTATCAAAAATTATTTCATTAACGTTGATTGCTTAGAATCAATTGCCAATACTCTCTTTACCACAAGATGTAAAAAAAAAAAAAAAAGGTGAAAAGAAGTAAAAATTTAAGGATGCAATAATGTTTGGTTGAATAACAGGAAGTGACCCCTTAACAAGTACTAGAATAAAGTTTTTTTTTTAAAAGTGTCAAAATAGCATTGAATAATAAGTAAAAATTGCATGACTTAAAACAAAGCTATTTAAAAATTCTGTTCATGATTTTTAAATGCGCAATCGTTTAAAGTATGAATAACGCGTCTTGATAAAAATTATTCCATTAACGTTCATTGCTCAGAATTGATTGCCAACGCTCCTTTATAATTTTTTCTACAATGATGATTTTTTTGTTATAAAAAAAGAATAAAAATTGAAGGCAAGATTCTTGAGAAAAGCTTTTACCACTTCAGGTGAGGGAGCTATGAAACATTTTTTAATGCAAACTTTTTGAAATGTCTGCATTTAACGAAAAAAAAAAACTTTATCGGATTTAGACATAATTTTCAGATTAATCTCCCACCCCCTTCAGTGTATTTCAATTAACTTTTTCTTAAAGAAAAACATTCTTTCGAATTCGCGCACCACCTCACCTCCACTTATCTTTCGACACTTTTTAAAGCTTTTCCGCTGTTTAATTAAAGCAGCTTTTTTCTCCATGGCAATATTTTTCCTTAAATTCTTCTCTTTCTGAACATTCTTTTTCCTCCCTCCCCCCTTTTTTTTCTTCTTCTGACGCAGTTTCTTTTGTTCCCTCGTCTTTTTCAGGAGAAGCATTTTTGCACACTATGCTTTAAAAATAGTCTCCAATCAGCAGTAAGCGCGAGTTCTAGGGGGAAAAAAAACGCATTTCTTACTATAGACTTAAAAGGAACGATATTCCCCGTCCCTCTAAAAATAAAATAAATAAAAATGACGCGTTTCAAAGTTTATTAAGTCAATGATCAATACATACGGGAGAAAGTATTCGGTATTACACTGTAAGAAATTTTAGAGCGTATTAAACATTGTCTCCATTGTAAGTTGAACCATATATATGACCGCACTTCATTAACAGGATGATACAATAGGGTTCAACATAACTTGATTGAACACTTTATTATGGTTGCTGCAAATGACGGCTTAATGTCGAAGCGATTTTTTTGCTAGTGTACCCCCCAAGATTGAAAATCTTACTTAGAAAACTATTTTAATAATTATACACGTTTAAAAGAACCGGTCGAACAGTTCTCGGAAAACTTGGCAGATTTTGTTATTAATTAACAATTCAAAACGAAAAAAAGTAGACAAAATATCGCATGGATGAATAGTGGGTTGGGGAATTTATCTAGTCAATTGATTTGACATCATTAATTAGTAACCGATTGTTGTCATTCACTTTAAAATATTACCATTCACTCATCATTCTCGGTAACAACGAAAGATTTTGAAAACCCGATTTTTTTGTGAGTGTAATGCATGCTTAAAAATCAAACTTAGAAAAATATTTTAATAACTATACTCGTTCAAAAGAACCGGTCGAGCCGTTCTCGGAAAACTCGGCAGATTTTGTTATTAATTAACAATTCAGAACGAAAAAAAGTGGACAAAATATCGTGTGGATGAATAGTGGGTTCGGGGAATTAGTCTGGTCAATTAATTTGATATTAATTTGTAACCGATTGTTGTCATTCACTTTAAAATATTATCATTCACTTATCATTCTCGGTAACAACGTAAGATTTTCAAAACCTGATACATTTTAAAATTATTAAATAAAAAACAACTTTTGCTCACGGTTGCTTTTATTCTTTAATAGATAGAGAAGATGACAACACAAGAGGAAATAAACAACGGGAAAACTTAGAACTCAACTGAAATAAATAAACTAAAAGCTATGAAGATATGCTAAAAAAATGCATATAAATATTTTTCAAAGATAATCCACCGGCAAAACACAAAGAAAATATTTTTTTCAAATTCAGTTTATTCCAAAAGCTTTAAACTTATAAGAATTAAGTATTAATCATTCATGTATTTAAAGAAGTAGGAAAAAATAATTAAAACAGGAAAGCATTACTTTTGATTGCGAGGTATTATTAGAAATTGGAATTAACCTTGTATTTGTGGTGGTAGAATCATTTTTCTCAAAAATTCGCATTTTCGCTGCATTTTTGCTTATAACTTGACAAGTTTCCAATTAACACATTCATTATTTAGAGAACATTTTGCAAATTATAATAAAAAATCAGGCCTAATGGATTGCGAAATATGACTGAATAATAGCCTAAAAATAGGGCACGGGAGTCGCATTCTCCTTCCGCGGAGTTGCAAATTCTTAGAAATATTAGTAAGAAATTCTATATAAAATAACATTTGTTAAAGTAGTTATTTTTATACATATTTGTAGAGAATGATTTAATAAAAAACCTAGCTAGTAAAAAGAATCGAAAATTAGGTGCATTGTGACGAAAACGTTTGACGGCTTCGCTAGAGGGGTTGCAAATTATGCGGAATTAGTGATGCAAAAAATCCCATAGCTTTTGAAAGCCGGGAAAAAACTGGAGTTTCACGGATTATAAACGGACTTTTGAGGAATATTAGGAATTTAAAAGGCTATCAAAACTTGCCTAGTTTCGATACAAATGGAGAGGTTAATGCATTAATTATAACACCTACAATATAAAAAAGTTGCATTTGTATTTGAGCATCTTTATTTAATTCAATTTAATTACACCTGTTTTTCAATGTTTTTTTCTTAAAACAGCAATTGAAAAATCGTGCCATACATTATTAAAAGTCAATTTTAAATTTATTGTTATAAATTTTTATTAATTTATTAACAAACTATTGAATATAATAGTTGAAATTAAAAAAAAATTTTAAAAATATCACCTAAAAAATGCATATTATGAAAAGTAAAAAGGAAAATTTCATGTTTTTTTAAATTCCTTATGCAAGATATTAAAACAATGACATAAAGCAGAATGTTCTTTTGCTAAAATATACTATCAAAGATTAAGCAAGAAGTTAAAATGTCTATAAAAAGTTAATCAACTTATGAATCATGATGCTCCTTTTCAAAAGGTTTCTGCTACTTCCACTGAAAATACGAATGTATCGTTTTGAATGGTAATTTAAACTCTTTAAAAACCAGCAATTTTAAAAGTTTCCTTCTCTAAAAACTCGATTAATTTCCGGAAATAAACCGATTTTTTCTCCCACTTATTGCATCTCTATGCGTAATATACAAGAGTTATAAACGAAAATCATTCTGCATCGCTTTATTTTTACTGCATTTAAACGTATGTTACATTTGGACTACCCATACAAAGTTGCTGGGGACGGACAACAGACGCATACACAGTAAAAAAATTCCGGATCAAATTCGGATTGACATCCTGAGTGCAGCATTCGTAAGATCTATACCAAAAAATTCATTTTTACCATCATTTCCACAGTGATATTCATTTAATTACAATGATTCAGTGATTTTCAAGTAAATATTACTAAAACAATTACGGTATATAAATTTTTTCTTGCGTAAAATTTTACTATAGATTTTACGTAAAAAAGTACCGGTACACAGGGTTCTAGTACTACTTTACAGTGTTACTGGCATTCCATCGACTTAGCATGGAATAGTGTACACATATCAAATGTATCTCAAACTATTCTGCAACTAAAACCAAAACTTTGAGCATATTCTGTCGTAATATGGATTATATTGTAATATGCATGGAAATACAAAATAAATAAATAAATGAAATAATGTAGAGTGATTTTAATTTTTTGTTCTTCTATAGTACCTACATATTTCTGCCCCTTCTAGTGGCTCCGGATAGCGCCTGAGAAAGTTTTATTAGATTTTTGATTATTTTAGTATACCTGCTTTTCCTTTACATTTTGGATAGTTTTTTTTAATCACCCTATATATTTATATTGAAATAGTAAAATTCGTTTTATTTTATAATAAAATTTATTTCTTATGAAATGAAGGTGTACATAAATTTTATGAGAAATACAAAAAAATCCTCATGTAACTGTTGCTAATAAAAAAAAATACTTTCTTTTTTTTGAAGTGACAAAAACATTTCGGTACCAACCAGCAGTTTTTCTAAATTGCAAACAAACGAATCTTTTTGTTTATAATGATCTTAACTGAAAAATAAGGAACAGAAAAATTGGTTTTTCATAGATAACAGCAGAAACGAGGTTCCGTAAAAAGGTAACGAATTCAGATGAACTGCGTTATTTTTGAAGGTAACAAGGACAATGGTTGAAAATAAAATTTGAAAAATTGACTAATTATCCTATAGATTAATCACGTCAAATTTGGAAGAAAAATTACTTATAGACACCTGCAGGCATATTACATAGTTAAATCGATAAATAGGTATGTTCTGGTTGTTGGATTTGATCCATGTTCATATCATCTCCCCAAAGTCATTTCTTAATGATATTTTTGATCTTTTTACAGTTTAATATAAATATATATAATCAAAATTATCAAAA
>NC_092215.1:47258947-47323097 GCF_043381705.1 Parasteatoda tepidariorum | reverse complement strand
GCTAATATATATATGTATATATCAGGAATCTTAATCAGGACATACTATTCAGTATTATTGTTTTGACGCGGCTGAAACCAGTTTTTACTTGTTTATGCTCATGTATCAATTAGTTAACATTGTAGTTTTTTAGCAATACGTTTAGTTTTTTAACAATACGTTTAAAAAATAATATATTAATGAAAATATGAAGTATATAAAAAATCTCCTAAATAAAAACCCATTACATGTGTGCTTAAATATAAAAGTATTGCATATAAACTCGCGCAAAACATGTAATTATTAAAACACTGCAGTGCGTCGAATAATTTGGTCCAATTATCATAATATACTAATATAATACCTGATATAATAAATAATCTATATTTATCTAACATATCGCCTAATTTATCCTATCGTCGGATTTATATTATTTATCGTCTAATTTAACCAATTGATACCCGAGCGTTAACAAGTGCTAACCGGTTTCAGTCCTGTCAAAACAATAAAGCTGCATATTATATACTGATAATTAAGATTTTACATAGAATCTTATAGTGCGTCCAATAATGTGTCCAGGTACTGTATATATATATACTCAAATACATATGCATATAATCTTCTTTAATCGTGAATGTTTCAAGTATCCTATTTCACAACCCTTATTGAATAAAAAATGCCCAAATCTTCATTAAAGCAATTGTGATGCTTTTTATTTTGTTTTCGTGTGAAATCTTTGTATGATACCAATTAATGTATTCTAAAGATGTTTTGATAAAAATCTTTAAAGTGATCACGCCAAATTAATGAAAAATATGTACTTCTTCAAAGTGTGTATTTCTAATTTTCGGAAATGTTCCTTCAAAGTGGTTTGATACAAGAGCGAGAAATGACCCCTTCTTCGTGAATGCTGCAAAGATCCTAATTTATTATTCAACCCTCATTAAATAACGATGCACGTAGAAGATTTAAGGTAAATTTTCGAATACAACTAAAAAGACTGAGACTTGCAAATCAAGAACCAGAACAAGTTTAGTTAAAGGCAGATGAGAGAAACTAACCTGCGTTACGTAAACGAAAAAAGAAGAAGAGAAATCCTTCTCAGTAGGGGAGGATGAAATCAGTTTTAAAGAAAGATATATCCACAATCAGTCAATTTATTGGACATAATAAGTAAGACACAATGTTGAAATTATCCTCGATGACACGATACTTAAGTTCATGTTTATTATTCAGATTGCAGCGAATTTATTCGGTATTATGGTTCAATGGTTAAACCAATTTTTTTGAGTCAACGGACAATTTAAGAAAATAATTACATAAAAGAACTATATATTGATTTTTTACTGCACTCTCCCATGTTAATTTAATTTGTTTTTGATGCATTTTATTGTTATGCTTTAATTTAAGATAACAGAAGTAATTAATTTCTTTTGCGCAGTCTGTAGCAAGGTTGTTGTGATTGCGCATTTGAGTAAATGAAGTTGTTGTTGATCCCAAGCGGGATTAATAATAATTGCTCTTCAATGACATCTCATTAAGTTTTTTGGAAACAAGTATTGTATTATTAAGAGTAAATATATACACTGTAAGAAAAAAAAACTTGGTAAATCTTCAACCGGTATTTGGTGCAAAGTTTCTCATTATTCCAAAGTTTGGTTAAAGGAAATATTTTATTTTAGGTACGCCACATAAATTGTGAAGTATGATCGAAAAATACTTCCATGATGCAACTGACTGCACCAAAATTTGGTAAAAGAAGCAAAACTTTATCAGTGACTGTAAACTGAATGATATTTGCATACGACGATTTCGTTTATTTTGCTTTTTTGATTTGTTTGGAGGTATAAATATGTTAGAGGTATGTCATAAAATAACCTACTAAACTGTACTACTGTCATAAATAACTTATATACAGTTCGTAATAGGGGAAGCTTCCCTAATGGCGTATGACGATATTTCCTGGGATTGATTCCGATGCGATTTTAATCCTGATGATATGCTCTAACTCCCTTGGTAGTTTGCTGCAATTTTTTTGCAACCCCCTATTGTATATTGGATTTTTAAACTTTTACATTTTGGCAAAAAGTGGACTGAAAATGCCATTAAAAAAACTGTAGTAATTAATTGCATATTTGAAACCAGTGACAGGAAAATATTTAAGGTATGTTGAACGATCTCATGCAACAGAAAATGAAAGGAAAAAAAATTACTCCCCAGGGTAATTTACTAAAAATTATATTACTCTATGTTTAATGTAAATCAAACTTACGCTGAGTCATTTTTAGAAGATACTATAATTCAGTTAAAACATTTTACTTAATCATATAAGCTTAAGAATACTTAATCGATACTTTGTGCTAAAATAATAAAATAATAATTTACTAAAATATTGCTCTTTTAATAATATTCAAGTTATTCAAACTTAAATTGAGCTATTTTAAAGGATAATTTTATACAGTTCACTTATTTGTAAAAATAAACTGAAAATTTAATCTAGACTTCATGCCGGTAAATAAAAACTCAAATGTAATGAATTTTAATGCTTCACTAAATAAAATTCACTAAAAATTATATGATTCTACAACAAATGTGAATCAAATATTAGCTTTTTAAAAAGATACTTTTAAAATATTTCACTTTTATTCAAAATAAAGTTTGATATTCTCTAAGGTGAAAACAACTGAATAAAATCTTTTAGGAGGGAAAAAAAAGTACTTTTCGCTGTCACCCCCCAAGGACCTTTTGAAAAAATTTGTCGACAGAAGAAATCCATCGGGGTTTTTTATCATGGTGATGAAACAGAGTTAATTCTTATTTATAGCTTCGACAAACGCTTTAACTGTGAATTACGAGGTCGACATGTCTGGCTGCAGTTGTGCAATAAAATACCTCATCGGCATCATCTTAATTACTCTTTTCTCAATTAATTACACACATTTAATTTCTTTTATTTATTTACATGACAAAAGTATAAATTTAAAAAAAAAAAGACTCCAGTTACGAAAACTTCATAGTCTTGAATTTTAGGTTAAATCTTTGATTTTTGCTTCCACGTTTTTTTTTTTTTTTTTTTTTTTTTTTTTTTTTTTTTTTTTTTTTTTTTTTTTTTTTTTTTNTTTTTTTTTTTTAACTTTTTCCCCTTGTCTTTTTCTTCTACCGGATTAAATTAAGGTAAAAAGTAATGGCACCCTGAGTGCAATATCAGTAAAATCCATTTTTAATTCGAAATTTTATACCACAATTTTTAAAGTAATATTTATTTAATTACAATGATTCAGTGATTTTACAATAAATAATACTGTAACAATTATAGTTTTAGAGATTTTTAATTCCATACAATTATATGGTAAAATTGGATTTTACGGTAAATAGTATCGGCAGTCAGAGTGCCAGGGATTTTTTCCGTAATTTGGTCCGAATTTGTTTTGCTTTGCCAGATACCATTAGTTGTTTTTTTTTATAAAAATATTCCAAATACTTTTATTTCTTAGCATGGAAACATAATTAAAAAGTATGAGGTCTTTTTTATCACAGTGTTCGGCGTTTAATGTGATCCCATCTGTACTTACAGGTTTTGATTTCAATAAATGGCGGATTCTACTAAATAAATAACTACATTGAGAAAAAAAGCATGGACAAAACTACCAGAATATGGTAAAATTTATCGTGTTCTATTGGAACATCAAAAAGCTCTGTAATTTTCACCGAAGAGAGCTTTGGAAATCATTGTGGTAAAATTAAGAATGAAATAGGGTTTAATAATATGTGATAAAATTTCGTAATTTTATCATAATACCTTAGAAAGTGGCATAAACATCATTTATTCGGTTAAACCTAATTACCAGTTTTGTATTTTCCCCTAAATGTAATAGCTATAATTCTGAAAACCAGAATTTTGAGTAAACTGATACCATATGAGTGAAAAAAATGATCAAATGAATGGTTTAAATACCGTATATTTTAGTTTTATTAACCAGTTAAAAGTTTTTTTTTCTTTAAAAAAAATGAATGAAAAATAAAATAAAAAAACAATTTTAATAAAAACGTCGCTGCTATACAGTTCGGTAATTTTAATCGAATTTTCTTCTCCATGCAATTTGCATTAGAAATGAGATTGTATATTCTCTGTTTTTAACGGCATTACGCATTTAATTATAAAATAATAAGTTAAATTTAAGTAAATTTATTAAGTTTACCATTCCGTTAAAAATATAAGCTATTAGTGTAATATAAATAAGGTTACATCAATTAAATTAAATTCATTTCATCTATGTTAATAAAAGTGAAATGAAACCTTTACAAAGACAAAAGTTAGAAGAAAATATCCTGAACACATCTTCGAAAAAGATCAGAAAATTTCTTAGAAAATCCTGGCTCTCCAATTCAATGACACGATTTTACTTTCAATAAATTTTTAAGAGTGTGTCATAACCAAAGAAATGTTATGATATATAAAGGTTTCCTAACGCAACAAAAACATTCTATAAACCTTCCTCAGCTTTTTAACACCAAATGATGAAATGAGAAGCAAAAGTGGTCGAACCAATAGGAACGAACAAGATAATAAAAAAAAGAAAACAAGAAACAGGTATGCAGTAATCCCAGGGTGCAACAGATTAAATTATAATGGACTTTTAAATACCGGAAAACGGTGGGATGGTAGAAAGATTATTAACTAAATTATTAGAATTTTTAAGAAGATGGAATGATTTCTAAAAATCAAGTTAGATAGATAAGCAGTGTTGAATAATTTTAACTGAAGAAAACTCAAACCTTTGATTAGACTTCTTACCATATAGAGTGATGGACGATCGGTTAATGATTTAAGCATATCTTCCGTGTTTTTTAATTCGAAATTTCAGAGTATGTTATTTTGTCCAATGAACGCAAGGACACATTTGCATGAAATTTGATAAATACTTCCGCTATTAAATCAGCAATAGGGTCTTTAAGATTGGTGAAATTTGGTTTATTTACAGGGGAGGGAAAAAACGACTTAAACTCAAATTTATTAATAATTTCAGGAGTTTGATCCCCCCATGAGCTGGTTGCAAAAAGTTTGAGCCGTGATAGCTCAGTGGATAAAGCGTTTGCTTTCCAATGAGGTGAACCGAGTTCGAATCCCAGCGATGATTGGTCGATACGAATTCCGTACCCGGCTTGCACCGACCAGAGTGCTGACAAAAATATCATCAGTGGTAGGCGGATTATGGGTTAGAGTACCCTTACCATAGGGCTAACCCTGGGAGGTTTTCCTCTCCATGTAACGCAAATGCGGGTTAGTTCTATCAAAAAATCCTCCACGAAGGAAAATTTCTCCTAATACTTGATCCAGGAGTTCCCTTGCCTTCTGGATTTTGTTCAAACTTACAAGGTTACCCGTGATCTGTTGATCATTAGTAGTTAGTATAGAGTATATCTATCTATCTATCTATATATCTATATATGTATATATNTGATATATATGTCTTTTTGTCTTAAAAAACAAAATTCCTGGAATTTGATACCCTGAGTACTGTTGTGTCAGCTGTGATTATATTCTGAGTTAAAAACATCATATATTTGACCATGTGAAATTGTTTCTTTTTATTAACTTTGCACCCCTACTGAAGATGCGACGTCAATATCTCTTCTAATTGATACTGTTTATTTTCTTTGTAATGTTTCTTTGTATTTAGTTCATTTCTAAGCAACGCTGTTTTCTGGATTTCTTATTTAATGTTCTACCTATTTGTTAAAACTCTAATTTGAAAATTTTGAACATGTTTGCTTATGTGATTGAATTGTTGCGCGTACTTCGAACTTTCGGACCCCGGATGCCCCCTTGCCGGGGCGGAGTGGTGTTAAGCTATTTATTAGTAGTCGTAAACCCAAAACATTGGGTCTGCTGTTCAACGACGGTTATAAAATATAAAATTTTAGCAGTTTGGGAACTGGTTTTCGGATAATAATATAAAACAGTTAAATGGTTAAAGTTCGGATTAAAGAGTATGATGGATTGGGATTTTCTATTTGATGGAATCAAAAGTACTGGAAGGAAAACCAAAATCTACAGCTAATATATGGTAAAGGAGATCTTCATTGAGGAGATAAATTCTTGAACAAATTTTAAAAGCACGGTAAGCAAGTTCGCGTTATGCATCTATCTTTTGGTTGGAGGGATGGTAGGAGAGGTAAGGAGGAGGGAGGAAAACCGCAAATGGTTTTCGATTAACAGTAGCGAGAAATTTATCGCAATTACGTGTAATAAGAACGTCTAAAAAAGGTAAATATTTTCTTGTTCAAACGTGAATTATATGCAAGGATCAATAGAACTCATAATATTGAGAAGATAATTAAGGAATATTTTTGGATTCCCTTCTTTGATGAAAATAAACGATGAGAATACAAACCAGTAGTCATATTTTATTTGGTTTAACATAGTATCATATTAAGATTAAATTCAATTAGTTTTTTAACAACCTTGTGATTATAATTTAATACAATCATTGCTTAAACTAATAAATACAGCAAACGAAAATTTTTACTTTATTTTATAACCGTCGTTGCACAGACGACAAATTTTTTGGGTTTACGACTTCTAATGTTCAACTTCATAGCCTTGTAATTTTGAACCCAATCCAAAAGACAAGGGAACTCCTGGATCAAGTATCGGGAGAAATTTGTCCTCAACTTTTTGATGGAATTAACCGGCATTTGCTTCATATGGAAAGGAAAACCAGGAAACCTCCCATGGTTAGCCTGATGGCAAGGGGACTCAAACCAATGATCCGTCTACCACTGAGGATATTTTACGTCAGCACTGTGGTCGGTGCAAGCCGGATACGGAATTCGCATCGACCTGCCATTGCTGGGTTTCGAACCCGGTTCACCTCATTGGAAGGCGAGTATTATTTGACATGCTTAAAAATATAATGCCGATTATTAGAGTCAATATTCATCATCAATTCATTTGAAAAAATTAAATAAAAATGAATAAAAGCATATTAAAGAATTCTTTCCTACTACTACACCTCATTGATTGGTGAGTTTAAACAGGAAGAGTGCTTTTGATCAATTAAAAATATTTAAAAAAAGCAATCTAATTTAATAGTTTGTTTATTTTTCGTATTATAGATCTTAAAATTCTGTTATTGTTGAAAACACGCTAAAGCAATAGGAAATGCAATGATAATAATTCAATATTTTTTCCTGTTTTTCAAAAACTGCTCTAAGTATTTAAGAAAACTTATGTAAGGATTAGTATAAAAACGTGTAGGATTAGTAAAAACCACTCAGATTATGACATGAGCTTGCTGGACAACAAGATACAAGCTAAGACTTTTTCAATTATTTTATTAAAATAATTGGATGAAACTAAAAAAATGATAACAATCTACAATAATTTAATTTAAAATCAATAAATTAAATACAACAGCTTCACAAAGTGTTTCGATGCATGAATGTTAAATAAAAGTATGAACAAAAATCTATTCTATCTATTTTTATGAGTGATTGATTTGAGAAAAATTAATTTTTCTTAATCATCCACAACTTATCAATAAATACATATTATTCCATAAGTTGCAACTCATATCTAGGAAAAAGAACTTGATTTACTAGTGATTTTTCTTCGGCCTAGGATAATGCTGAAGTTTGTTCACCTTAGACTTGATATGAAGCTCTGATTGCATACTACATAATGTGTATTATCTTCCTGTAAAAAATTGCCGTGACAAATGGCTGAAATATATGAATTTTATTCTCTGTTGAGTAATAAACTTTTTAACAATCCAACAAAATGAAAGTCTTTAAGAACAATAAATATTTATAAATCTTTCCATAATTCTGTAACTTCAAAGAATGCAGTGTTGACATTACTTTTCAAATATTAAAAGTAATGCGAACGCTTTTCTCAAAACAGTGGCTTTTTTCCAATTTTGCGCCATTTTCGTAATTAGCATAGAATGTTCTAGTAAGAGATGTGCAAAAATCAACTTAGCAGTTAAGAATAACTGTCATAAACTCTCCGCAGTAATACAAATAGCTAAAAAGAAGCGTTTTTTCTTATGATGACAATCCACGGGTGATTACACTTTCAATGTCAATACATAGACGTTGAAACGTGCTCCTACATCTGGGGTGTGTGTTCCAATGATTCGTGCCTTCAGTTGATCTTGACCTTGTACACAAGGGATTTAATAGAGCCCCATGCAGGGGTGGAGAGATATGGGTGCTCAAATCCCCGATGGTGGCCCAATCCAGTGATCTGGAAATGTCTGTTAAAGGTAAGAACGCGTGATGTGGTCAAAGTATGGGTTAGTCTTGCTTTGTTGAAAGATCACTAGAAAAGCTCGCAAGCTCCCAAGAAAGATCACAAGTTCATGTATACAATAAACAAATAAAATGTTGCGTATATATATAAATAACAATATTTTAATAACCATTTTATAAAAAAAAATGATAAACATATGCAATTTTCATTTAAATGTAATATTTTGTTCACTGTCTTTATGTCTCTAAATATTAATCTCGATATGCGCAATGAAAGCTTGCGAAAAATATGTAAGCATCTGTAAAAAAATATAATATTCTACGAAATTATCGCCTAAGTTATAGGTATAGCAAACCATAAAATAATATTTAACTGCGTAAAATGAAATTGCTTTAAATCATTAAAAATTTGCATACTATGTTAAAAAGTTGCAAAACTCACTGTTTACTCCAATCGTATATATCCTTAATCCCCAATTATAAAGTATGAAATTTGATAAACACATGCTGAACATATAGAAATGTAAGATTCCATGAAAATACTACCTGATTTACTCGTAATATTGTCCACAAAGCCATAATTAACTGCATAAAATACATTAACTACTCTTTATAAAATTTCAGATCAAATTACGACAAAAAGTATTGGCACCCTGAATACAGCACCCGTTAAATCATTTTACCGCAAAATCCATTTTTACCGTAACATTGTTTCCGTATCTGTTTCGGTAACATTTGTTTAGTTACAGTAATTCAGTGATTTTTCAGCAAATATTACTGTTTATAAAAATTGTGGTGTACAGACTTTTTTTGTTCCATAAAATTTTACGGTAAAGAATACTGACACTCAGAGTGCCAATACTTTTTACCATAATTTGGTTAATAATTTTTTATAGGGAAAGGCTTTTAAAAAATTGTAAAAATCGCCGTATTGCTGAACTCTTTTTAATAGTAAATAGCATTAATCCTTAAATACTAAACGAAACTTTTGGAAATATGATAAACTTATATAAGATCCGTAAGAAACGTAATATTCCATAAAAATTTTGCCTAAATTTTATGTAAAGCAACAATCCACAGAATAATATTGAACTGCGATTTATTAATTGGATAATTTAATAAATGAAGTTAAGATTTTGCAGAACTCACTCTCGTTATGTCCGTGAAACTTTTCAAAGTATCATAAACATGTTTAAACCTGTAGTAAATATAATATACCATAAAAATATCAACAAAATATCTTTTAATTGAGCAAAAAAATTAATAAGGGCTAATTGAGCAAAATAGATTAATAAAAAAAAATTATGGAACTCATTGTCTCGATGTCGAACTCTTTCCGTATAACTCCGAATAATTCCGTATAGTTCCGAAACACTGACTTTTATCTTAACATAAAAAAATACCTAGTTATTCAGTATAATGTATTTTGAAAATACATAAACCAAATATTAGAAAATAGCTATAGATAACACTGCAAACCAAATAACATGCATATATTAGATCTATAATTTTGAGAAAAAAAATTATTTTTGTTATGTTTAGGTATGTAGTAAGTTTGATTTTCCTGCATAAAATATCCCATAAAATGTACGAAAAAAAGAAAATGTAATATACACATATTACAGTGAGAATAAATACAGTAACAACAGCTCAAATTTTTATAATACAATATTATAAATAAAAACAATGAATCGTTTTTTATGCTAAGTTTAGTGACAATTGTTTAGGTTCATGTTATAAATTATGACTACTTTTTCGAGATTCCAAATCTGGCTATAACCAGATTAGATTGGCCAATGAGTTTCTTCATTCATTCTGGTTCGACATTTATAATACTTGAAATTAATCGTAAAGGAAATGAGTTTATGCTTAGTAGCCGTTTATATATATTTCTTAAATTATCATACTTTAAGTATTTCTTCAAGGAAAAATATTTATATGCAAATGTCATGTAAAATTAGGCTGTCCCGATAATTTTTAGATATTTTTCTCTTAAACTTTTAATGCACTTTGAGGGGCAAAAAGTTTGTGTATGGAGCAGATTCTCAAGCAGTTTTCTTTTATTATTTTAAAAAAATATCATACTCATAATAAACTTTCAAGAAAAAAACGAAAAAAGTAAAGAAGTATTTCTGTAATGAGTAGAATCAGTCAGCCTCCGATACATAAGCACTTTTGTTTAGATTTTTTAAATTATCTTGCTTAAAATATATTTTGAGGGAGAAAAAAAAGAATTTATGTATTGGGAAGATTTAGAAAAACCCCGATATTCAAGCTTTATTCTATAAAGTCTTCTTAAATTATTGTTCCTTAAATATACTTTCATGAAAAACGTAGAAAAACTTTTGCTTACATTTTTTAATTGTTATCAATAAAATATGCTTACGGCGGAAAACAATAAAATAAGAGTTTATGTATAGAACAGATTGAGATCATTCTCGACATGTAAGCACTTTTATTTATATTTTTCAGTTTTCTTCTATGAAAAATACTTTGAACGGAAAGCGTTAAAAAAAGTGTAGAAGCATTCTTGTTTACATTATTTTACATTTAAAATGCTTTTCACGGAAAATGAAAAAAAAAAGTTAATCTAGCAGATTTGTGTATTTAAGCAATTTTGTTCGTGTTTTTTACTTAACATCGATTAAATGTACGTTCAACAGAAAACGAAAGAAAGGAAAAATAAATTTTTATTGAAGTTTTGTGTAGACCTCGATATTTAAAAACTTTTGTTTATTTAATTATCATTAACTAAATGTTTGCAATAAAAAGCGAAACAAAAATAAAGTTTACTTCGCAGATTTGGGTAATCTCAGTTACTTATACATTTTCATTTTCAATAATTACAATAGTTATGATTTAAATATAATTTCAACATAAAAAAATAAGGAGAATTTAAAAAGATTTAAATTTTGGGTGAGCTCCGATAAGTGCACTTTTTGTTTATTTTTTTTAACTATCATTAAATAAACATACTTTTGACATTTCATGGCAAAACAGGTTTTTATACAATTCCGGTTACCCCCAATATTTAAGCACTTTTGTTGAAATTTTTAAATTATCTAGATTTAAGATTTCAACTGTAGATCAGATGCAGGTAAATGTCTAAATATTTTTGCCCTTTTGTTTATACTACCTACAATTAAATATACTTCTAACAGAAACAATAAAATAAAACCCAAAGTAACCTCGACAAAACTATAAAAAGTGTTTAAAAATATCTGAAAATGTGAAAAATAATGCTACACTATTCAAAGCATTTAAAATCTTTTATTTTTATACGATGAAAAAAAAGTAATAAAGCATTTTTACATTATGATCAATAATTCAATATATTATGGTGGTTAATATTCAAATAATTTATAATCTTTTAGGAACTTTTCCAAAAATAAATCCAAAAAGCAATGTGCTATTAAAAGATATTCATCAAAAGAGTATGTCTAAATTAAGTAAACTGGATCAATTGGCGAAAAAGAAAAAAGAAATAAACTGTACTGTTATATCCGAGTTTTATTCAACTTTACAACACAAAATATATTATGCCTCAATATATATTACGTCTGAAATTTCGTAAATATGTAATACTCAACGAATATAGTGCCTTTTCAAGGAGCAATATATCGATACATCATCAATGTTTATCGCAAATAATCTAAATCAATTAAAAGAGGAGGCAGAAACTGTCATAGCGAACACAATATCTAGCTAAAAAAGTTGCAAACATAGTTGGGCAGCATATTTTTAGTGTGGCGTTAAGCTTGGAAGTTTTACAGCCAATAATTACAAAATAATAGAGGTGGTTCAGCAAACGAGCTGAACCAATGATAGCAATTCTCCCTTAAATTTTACCTACAAAGTAATGCCTATTATTACATTGTAGAAAAGAAATTGTATTAAAGTAAATTATTTAAGTCGTAATAGCAATAGAATAAGACAGCAAAATTTCTAAACTTTTCTAATACTCAAACTTAACTAAAACATTTTTGAAATAAGTTTAAACATTGCAGTAACTGAAAAACAATATTAAGAAAAGCGGGCTTTTAGGCTGTTGTAATAATATTTAATGCTTAGTAAAACATTTCATTTATAATTTCTAAATGAAATACAGCAATCTTGATATGGGTTTGATTTATTAGAGAATAATATTTTATACTGGAAAAATATAATTTTCTGGAAAAACAGTAGAAAGTTTTTAAAATTTTTTCTAATTATCTGTTTTTCTTTATTCTTTGGTTAAAAAATTTACATTAATACACTTGAGTACATTTCATTCCACACAGATAATTTTTAAACTACTCGGCCTTATTTTTTTAAAATAGAATTCGAAAGACAAGTTTTCTATGATGCTTTTGCATAAAGGAGCATAAGGATTTTTACTACGCAAATAAAATAAAAAAAATTTTGCGTCAATAATTATTTTTCTCCATAAATACTTTTTAAATTCGTACCTTTTGCTTGTTTCATTGATGTATGAACACTTAAATTGTACAAGAGATAATTGTTTAATTTTCATAAGACTTTTCTTATGCATCAATAGTTAATTCGTTCAATAAATACTTGTTTAAATTCATGAACAATAATTTTTTTTTAATCTTTTTGAAGCACCAGAAATTAATTTGTTAAATTAATATTTTTATTTCATTATTAATGAATGCTTTGAAAGTTTCCTTGATGCATCAATAATTGATGTATTCAATAAATAAACCCATCATTGATGCATCAATTAGTGTTTTTTAAACTCACCATTGATGCATCAGTAATTAATGTATTCAATAAATATTTGTTAAGATATTTATTAATGTTTCGTTTGCCTCTTTGTTATCAATTCTTTCAATAAATATTTGTTAAATTCATTAATAATCGGTATTTCATTTGCTTCTTTGATGCATCAATGATTAATTTTATCAAATAATCTTTGTTAAATTCACGATATTTATCTCACCGATACAACAGTAAGGAGAAATAAATAAAATAAACTAATAATTCAATAAATATTTAGCAACTGAAACTTTCACAATCGAGATAATAAGTTAAGAAATCGTTCTAAATCAAACGATTGTAGAAATTTTTTTTATTTAAATTGTTTTTCTAGAATTAAATGGTATCAGTAGTATTATTGATTTTAATCCTTGGGTTATAAATTGAATTTTTTCTTATAACTTGATTTATTTATTCAAATCCGTTCTATTAAGAGGAACAAAACTTTTCACGCCTACCGTGTCTCACCCATTTCCCGCCCTTTTGAACCGCCCCTTTCCTCGATAGAAAGGCCCCAACTATATAGATTCGGAAGCCGCTACCTTTCACGGATATTTCCGATAGCGGCCGTGCCGGAACTTCTGACATGCTACTCCCTTGCGCGGTTCATTTGTGGGGCGGTTAGGATACGCTTTCATTTTTATTCTTTAAAGTCGCGATGTATCATAAACTGTAGCGATATTTACATGAATTCGGTCAATCGCAACATTAAATCGGATCCTTATTATAAATATAAAAGTCTGCTGAAAGAAAAATTGTAAATTAATTTGCTCTTGTTTCTTATAGCGAAAAAAAATTTAGCCTTTTGGGTTTGCAGTATCGAAAAAGTACAAATAAGCCTTAAATAAAAATGAGCGTTAAAAGTAAAAAGCGTTTTTTGTATTTAAATAGTTTAAATTTGCACTTTGCTGCTTTTTTCATATTTTAAAAAATAAAACAAGCCCCTGTACAAGGAATTTTAATTCCATCATTAAGTTGTCATTGTTTTTTAAAAAAATTACAATAATTTGATTAACTGCAATAATATTTTAAGCATCCTCAGAGTACGCCATATCACGAGAGAGATCTTTCATAGCAAATTCTCTTTCACTTACATAAATAATTTCAAGTATAGAAAAAATTAGTTTGGGTTATTTTGGAGTTTACTCAAATGCTGAAAAAATATCAAAATACAAACAAAATTATGACAGGATTACTTTGGATTACGCAGAGGGGATTACGCAGTAAGCAATAATTTATTTGCGTTTTGATATTATGAATTTTTTCTCAGCGCTTGCCTGAATTAACTTTTCTCCGAACTTTAAGCTTTAAAATACCAATGGATATAAAGCAGAAATGGTCTTGTAAAGTTTCTCCCGCCGTATAGTGTCCCGTTTTACCAATTTAGAAGGACATTACTGGTTTTGTGATTTTTTTGCTTAATTTGGAAAATTCTAATATGCCTTTTAATATTTCAAAATAAATGTGTGAAAATACCATACGATTGATTATTCCCCCCTTTCTTTGCACTTTTTTAGAAATATTGAATCATAATAACATTTGTATTATTTATACGGTGAAAAGTTGAACTATATAATCGTACTTCGTAAAGTTTATAGCATAGTATAATTTTACACTTTATTTAGGTTGCATCAAGCTATGGTTCAGCGTTGAATCGAGTTTTCTAAGTAGCTATACTAAATAATGTACAATATATGGGAATTTTTCTGTAGTGCCTGTGCTTTCTTAATAAATATTCCAATTAGAATTTACTCATTTCAAAGGAATTTCACTTTTAACATTTTTTTTTTTTATCTTGCAACGTTTCTTTTGCAAAGTACAATAACTTCTAAATAAAACTAATGAAAACATTACAAGAAATAATCTGGCAATCTATACAAATCTATTTTTTACACTTCAGAAAAATTAGTATAAAAAGATAAATTTGGAAAACCTTTCGAGTGCAAAAACTATTTAATGTATAGCATAAATTTTTTATAGAGCTTTCTATTAATCCTTTGAACAACTTATAAATGTTTGAAATTATGAAATGTTTGATCTTATAGATAAATGTTTGAATAAATTTTAAAACAAAAACTTTTTAAGGAAAATTTTATATTTTTCAGTTTTTTTTACGCTTTCATAAATACTAATTTTTAAAATAAAACTATGAAAGGATGCTTATTTTTAATTTTTCTTCCAACGGTTGCTGAGCAGCCAACCCAATTTTGAGTTTACGACTGCCAATCTTTAACTCCGTGGCCTTGTAATTTCGAGCTTACTCCAGAAAACAATAAAATTCCTAACTCAAGTGTAGGGAGAAATTTGCCTTCGAGAAGGACTTTTTGATGGAACTTACTCTCATTTCCGTTACAAGTAAGGAAAAATCACGAAAACCTCCCACTTTTAACCTGACTACAAGGGGACTCTAGCCCACGATCCGCCCACCCCTGAAGATATTTTATGTTAGCACTGTGGAAGGTGCGAGCTGGGTGCGAAATTCGTATCGATCAGCCTTCACTGGGATTCGAACCGGGGTCACCTCATTAGGAGTCAAGCACTTTATCCCCTGAGTCACAATTGCTCGTTTATTTATATAGACTTATATTATTTGTATATAAATTAAGCTTGTTATGCTACTACTAATTCACGCCGCATTTTGCATATAATTAAAATTTCAAATATTGTCTTCATATATATTTTTTTTAATTATGAGAAATACAATTACCATTTTCCAACGTGTTAAATCAATGCTTGCATTTTTATTAGATCAAAATTATTTTCTCAGAAACAGTTTAAATGTTTTAAGTCATTTTTAAAAATACGGAAACATTCAATATTTTTATCAACTCTATTAACACCAATTTTAAATAAATCACATCAATATTTTTAAACAGGTATTTTTTTAATTTAATTTTTATGACAATTAGACTACATCGTAGCTTTAAGAGATATAACAATCTCTCATCCATAAAAAAAGGCTGTTTAAAATGTATACAATAAGGCATGTTAAATATTTTTCCTGCATTGAAATTTCAATTTAATAAAACCTATAAAATTAAGCATATTTTTCAGAATACCTGCATTTATTTTTTTGCAATATAAAAGCACTACACAATGCCAATATTCGTTAAATACAGTTTAAAATATAACAATAGCGGATGCAATTTACAAAATGATATTTCATTGTTTTTGTGTGCTAAATAGGTACTATTCTTTTCAGAAGAAGAAAAAAAATTGGAAATATATTTTGACAAAAAAATTATTTCTTTATATCTTAAAATGAATATATGACCCTAAGAGATAAACAAACTTTCAGGAGTAATAGTATAAATCTAGTAATTTTATCTGATGTCCCTTAATAATCAAATGAAAATATAACTTTGCATCAAGGTATTTGAAATTTTTCCATGTATATATATATTGTATGGATAAAAGAAATTTGGTATTAGTTTCGATAAACAGATTAAGAAAACGTATATTTCAATGTATTTTACATTTTTGATTTAGTTTTTTCTGCAAATAATCGATTATAGTGCAGCCCTAAGAAATTTTATACTAGTTTGGGTAAACAAACGAGTAAATAAAATTTTAGATAAACGCAATTTCATTCTACTACAAGCTTTTTATTGTTGAATTCTGCGTATAATTTAGATTATAGAATATTTGCTACCTTAATTTTTTTTTTTTTTCGTGAGCTTAGAAAAACGAACGAGTAACGGTTTACCAGAAACTCTTGTTTTCAAAATTATAGTTCTTATTTCCACACATTCAGTAAACATAAAAAACTGAAAAGTAAATTTAACCAAATAAATGGTTTTTGTACTAGGCATGTTTTTATACGTTTGCTATTAAATTTTATTCGTTGTCAGTCAAAATAGTTTTTCTTGCCAAAATGAGTGAACTTAAAAAATAGTTTCTGTTTTCAAAGGTTAAAAGAAAAAAGAGAAAAAAAAAACGGTTGAAGGAATATTTTTTTTTAAATTAATTACTTGGGTTTTTTTTTATTATATTGATTTATACGGTAAAATATGGAATGAATAATTTGAGAAATGGTTTAAAATTTACGAAAGAATAATTAGAATGGTTTCTCTGAGGTGAGGTAATTGGCTTTATCGCGGTAAAATTACCTAATTGTAACACATTTACTATCAAACAACATGGTAATAAAATTATACTTCATTGCTAATTGTTTACAAAAATTACCAAAGTGCTTTGATGAAAATTACCGTGCTTTTTGGTGTTCCCCTAGAACCAGATACACTACTATTTTACCTTATTTTGGCAGCTTTGACCATACTTTTTTCTCAGTGAAGAAAATGTTATGATGCAAACGTTATTTCATTGTATTTTAGATTTTTGGTTACAACAAACAACAAGTACTAGGAAACTACAAGCAAAGTACTAGGAAAAAAACGTAATTTCATTTTATTTCAGAATTTTTATTCTTTCCGGATGTAATTTAGGTTTTAGGGTGTATGTTACCCTAATTTTTTTTCATGGGTTTAGATAAACAAATGAATAAGCAAAATGTTATGAGGCAAATGTAATTTCAATGTAATTCACATTTTTCATTTATTTATCTTTTACATATGCTATGTTATAGACATTTGAATGTAATAAAAATATGTCAAAAGTAACGTTGAAAATAATTTAACAATAAATGTTTATTACATAATAAATAACAACAATTCCATTGAACTTAGAACTTATATGTATGAATTATATGAATTATAAGATAAATAAATGTCTTAAAAATATTTTCTGCATCGAGCGAAATATTAATTTAATTGTTTATAAATACGCCAAATAAATTTTACTATATATATATATATANATTATCAGAGAATGTTTTTTTTCCAAACTATTTATTAATGTCTATATATATATATATATAAAAATATCGTTCATGACGTATATTTCATTAGTTTTTAACACCCACGTTAATAACTTGGCTGCATTTTTTTTAATATAAATATAAATAAATATGAATTTAGAATAGTGTACAGTTCTAAACATAATACAATTTACAATAAGAAATTAGTTATAATATCATTGATTTATAAGAACAAAATTAATTTATAAATATTATTTTAAACGAATTCAGAACAGCATTTTTAAAAAAAATGTTTCTAAATCTATACATATTATCTAGCAATTCGTGTAAGGATTTTCACATTAAGAAATCGTCGTTATTTTATTAGAAGCTCGTGCATTCACAGTACGTGAAAAAAAAATTTAATCAAATTTCACTTATAAACGTGTAGAACTTACAAAACTCTAATAATTCATTTAGTCATGCTCATAACAATAAAGCATCACTTTGATGTTAATCACGTGTCGTGAATTATTTTTAGAAGAAACTTCATTAATCTATACTTAAAATTAATAATACTCTAATAATTTGTGAGGCATATTTACATTAATTAACCATCGCTTTCATATTATAGAATATCGCAGATCATTTTTCAATCAAACTTACGAATTAATAATGAAAAATGAATAATAATTCGCTTAAGCATATTCGAATTAATAAACCATTGCCTTATTATTAAATATTGTAAATCTTTTTTTTATCGAACTTCGCAAAAAAAAAAAACAGTAAATCAATAATTTGTTAAAGCTTATAGCAATACACAGTCGCTTTTACATAAATAACAAATCTTAAATAATTTTTTTTTCGATCCAATTTCGCTCGTAAAATTCATTTGAAGAATTTAATTTAATAAAATTACTTTAATAATTAATATAGGTATATTCACATTAATAAACCACTGCTTAATAATAATAGCATATCATAAATCACTAATAAATTTGTAAAGATAATAAAAACATGAATCGATTTCTGAGTAAAAAATGTTCGTCGAGAGATAATGCTTCTAGATGGCCTACAGAGATTTCGGAGGCCATTTGGTGGCCCCACAAAATCTCGTTCTGGCCTGCGATGCTTATCGAGTGTGACACGTGCCTCAATAGCCCTTCAGGGAAGTCGCTGTTTGCCCTCTATCATAGAATCACTCAGCTTGAAAATCCCCCAACAATAATTGATTTTTACTTCATAGCGATAGATGAACATCGTCCTCTTCAATAGAGTAATGAATAGTGAGCAATGAATTATTGCTCATTTCTTTAACACAACTTTTTAAAAAACAAGCTATACAGTATTGTCAACATTATTTTAATAATTTGATTTTTTTTTATGTTTTTCCGTACATGAATTGCCTTTAGAAGAATAAAAATTGAGTAGGAGAGTACAGTATAGTATAGTATAGTATAGTATAGTATAGTATAGTATAGTATAGTATAGTATATATAAGTATAGTATAGTNCGAAAATTTTTAAAGTATACAATACAAGGAAAATTGCTTAAATAATTTGATATATTTTTTCTGTACATATTTATTACAGCATGAATTATACATTATTGACCTTTTTATAATTATAATTTGATTTTTTTTCTGCATGTGAAAACAAAATATCGGCTTCTATAGAGTAATGAACTGTAAGAATTGAATAATGAATTTATTTATTTCTGCGTGGAACTTTAATTACAACATAAACTAGATAGCAGTATATGCTATACAACTATAATTTTATTTTTTCCCTTAAGTTCTCGATGACATTTTCTTGAAAATAAATCAGAATTTAAAAGATTCCGGTACATGTTCAAAGAAACGTGTACATGATCCGATAATGCACTCCTTATTGTTAGTAAAACACAATTTTTTTCAGGGAAATAAAAGTAAAGTTTAGATAGCAAATAAGGTATTTATTGAAATTAAAAATATAGTGAATCAATGTCGTGTTGCTTCAGAGCCTTAATACAGACAATAGGGGGGGGGGGGGGGGNGGGGGGGGGGGAGTCAACTATGTGTTAAAAGAAAAAAAAATTATAAAACATGTTTATAAAATAATTAATTCTTCTTTTTTCCTTATCTCACTATTTTTACTAAAAATATATGATTATTCGATTATTTAATTATTTGATTATTTATTAATATCAATTTTAACAACAGTTTTTGTAAATAACGCAAATTTTATTTCGTATTATAACTCAAGTGCTAATTCACGCTAACAAAAATTTTAACTGATATTATAAAACAGATTTCCATACAAACTATAATCCGAAAATTCAACTGAACAAATTATTCAATTTCATAATAAATTATTTATTTCATCTAAAAAAGATAGGAATAAACATTACTATTAAAACATTAGTAATAGTAGTTCATAACACAATACTATCAATAATATTACTAACACTATTTAAACTGAAATTCAAAAAAAGTCATTACTAACACCTTTTTATGGAAGACAATGATAAATATAATAAGAACATATGAATGAAATTATATTGTAATATGTCAAAACATATATGGTTATATATCATTGAAATATATTAGTATTGAATAGCGGGTAATGATTTATTTTTTTATTGCAATTTGCATTGCAATCTAAACTACTCTTATTAATATATTACGAACTACTGTTAGTAGGATACAAATTTTAAAATTGTTTTAGAAATTTCAAAGTGGTGAAAAAAAATTCTCATAAAATTACCGTACTTGTTTAATAATCAATAATCACATTTAAGATTGCTTTTTTTTTTTTTGAAAAAAAGGAGAGAAAAAAACATAATTCTGTTACTATACCAAAATATATTGTATTTAAACCATTCATTCAGCTACTTTTTTGTTACATGAATTTAAATTCTTTATTGAATTATGAATTACCATATTTATTGTATTACCAATTAAAGTTTCCATTGTAAAATTAATTAAAATTTTAGTGTGAATTACAGACAGTATTGCATTGCGTCAGACTGTTACTATATTTATTTTAGAATTAATTTAGAAAATCTTGATGATATGTTTTAGGAATAATATAGTATGAACTTTATTGTTACGATTGCATTATTTCTTTAATTCATGGATTTAGTTACCTGCTTAACGGTTCTTTTCTGTACTGTAAAATTAAATTCTTTTAATAACTTCTTTTAATTTGCAAATAATTGTGTTTCTGCTGTTTATCAGCTTATAGAGTCATCACACAAATTATAAAAATAGTTTGGTTTAATTAATCTCTTTTGCACTGTAAATTAGTACAGATGTTATATTTTAAAATAACATTTTCTTTGAATATACTTCTTGTGGTAATTTCTCTTAATTTTACAAATGATTGTGTTACTGCTTTTCTTTAGCTTGTATAGTCATTATACTAATTACAAAAATATTTAGCGCAAATCTAGCGCTTTTTTAAATTTTATCAATATTTCTCAGTTATATCATCGTTTTATCAAACAGAACTATGCTTAACACATATAATTCAATACATTACAACAACTGAAAATTTTATTTAAAGCTAATATTAGGCAATTACTGTAATAAAATTCTACTACAAATATTCTAGTTCTATTTTAAAGCTACAAATATTCTCTAAACATGCCCATGAGCCAGCGAGTTTAAAACCTTAACCCTTCACTTAATTTTTTTTAAATATAGTACATATTGAAAAACTTGACAGTTTGATTAAAATTGTTTTTAAAAAAATTTAATTCTAGAAATATTATGTTCAATTACAGGCATAACAGCAGAAGTTGTGATACATTAAAATATTCTTTTGTCTATATTTAAGCGCAATTCAAAAATGACCTGGTAAAATTCACATATAACTTGAAATCCAAATTTCTAATATATTAAGTTTTCGAAAAAAAAAGCATGTTGATGCGAGGATAAAGGCATTCCAACTATTAATCCTCGAAATTACATATATTGCGGGTGATCACCTTCTGACAATGTATTTTATAAATGGTATATACGCTATTGATTGACCATCTTTACAGCTTACTGATTTTCCCGAAATAAAAAGCGGTTTTTAAAACCATACGAATTAGTTAAAAAATTCAAATTTAAATTTGTAATCTTTATTTTGTAATGTGTGATTTATAAATCTTTCCTACAATTTAAATCAATGTATGCCGAAAATTATTAATATAAGAACAGTTTAAAAAATATTATAACTTATACTAGAATAGTTTTAAACAATGACAAACCAAACCGTTAAGTTGACAAATTCAATAAAAGATTCAAAATGTTTTAAGTTTACCCTTTGCACTCTTTGAAAATGTCTGAAAAAAGGAACTGAAAGAACGTCTCCTGAATTCGAAGATCTTCTTTATTATTAAGTTGTCTTTCCTCAAAATCTCAACTATTACAGTATACTTAATGCTATGCAATAAAAATAAAAATCTATAAAAATTAACTAAAACATGGTCACATTTCAGAAATTATCCCATTTCAGAGCCGTTTTTTTTTCCGAAACAAAATTTTTGCTCCTTGAATAAAAAAATTTGGAAGCCAGTTGTCTCCTTGCTTAGGAGACCTTTTTCATTATTTAGATTAAATTCCTCAAAACCTGATCGTACCTCAAATGCTATCTTATTTTATGAAATAACTAATTCAATGTCACGTTTTAGAAAGCATCCCATTTCGCTTTTTCAAAGAAGTAATAATGTGTTATTAAAGAAGTAAAAATAAATAATTAATAATAAATATGAAATAATACTATTACGTGTTTTTCATGGAAACTGAAATACTTTAAGTTAAAGATCTTATTTATTGCATTCATTAGTGTATATTTATTGTTTACTAATTTCT
The DNA here is from genome assembly GCF_043381705.1 of Parasteatoda tepidariorum. Lineage (NCBI taxonomy): Eukaryota > Metazoa > Arthropoda > Arachnida > Araneae > Theridiidae > Parasteatoda > Parasteatoda tepidariorum. Next base: position 47,300,469 of record NC_092215.1, on the reverse strand, counting down.
GTGCATGTATATACAAAACATTTCATTACCATATAAAGTATTCTTCACAAATAATAAAAGTAGTCAAATGTAATTTTACAAAAATTATTTCAAATAAGATTCACGTAAAGGCTTGTTTTTCTGTCAATGATATGTTTATGTGCACTCACGTGATGTAAAATATTTAATTGATGAATATTTTTTTAATTATCATACAATTATCAATGCAATACTAGCTAAAACTTTATAAATAGAAAATAACATCCTCAAATTTTTATAATAATTAATGATGGTTCGTTATTTAGCTACTGCTTGGAAATTTTATCAAGTTTTAGCACTACATAAATTGCTGTCATAAACGGTAAATAAAACTTTTTTTTTTAATTTCGAAGTAAAATTGTTAAACAGACATTTACAAATTATACTGAAAAATATATTAACCCGAATATTTTAGTTTAACTCCTTAATTATTTACCGCATTACATAGAATACAAATTTTTATATTTTTCTTTTTTTACTAATTTACGTTGCCACTATTACGTTGTACAGAAAAGTCATTCTATTACATGTTTCAACTGAGCATAAAAAGTTTCTTAAAAAAAAATCCTATACGTGTTTAGCATTGCATAACACCGTAATTGTCAATAATAAACATGCAAAGCTAACTTAAGATAGCAGTAAATCAACAAATTTCATCAAATATCCAAAAGTTTCTTTGCTCTTTCTTAATTGGAAACTTGGTGACATTATAAAATCTTACATAGACATACAAAAACAGAGAGGGAAAATTCATAGTGAGAGAAAATTGCAGGTACAAAAGTTTCATTACATTAAATTTATCTTACAAGTTTTGAAGAATAGTAAAGTAAATAAATATTGTTTTTAGAAACTGTATAGTATTATTAATTATAGCTGCTAAAAATTAAAATAAATCCTTTTATTTAAAGGACGAGCTTAAAAAAAACGAATTTTTTCACCGCATATAATCGTTATATTCCTTAAAAAATTTCATTTTAGAGAAGTTTTTAACGATAAAAGTAAATACGTTTGCTATTACATTTTATTTGTTGTCAGGCAAAAAGTTTTTCTTAACAAAATGAGTGAATTTAAAAAATGGTTTGTGTTTTCAAAGGTTAAAAGAAAAGAAAAAAAAAACGTTTGAGCGAATATTTTTTTAAAATTAATTATTAGGTGGTTTTTGATTCTATTGATTTATACGGTAAAATATGGAAGGAAAAATGTGAGAAATGGTTTAAAATTTAGGAGAGAATAATTAGAATGGTTTCTCTGAGGTGAGGTAATCGGCTTTATTAGAGATGTGGGTACTTGTTAAGCCAGGAAAGTAGAGAGGGTGGGGGAGTGAGTAAAGAATTTGGTATAAGCTGCTTACCCGGATATCCGACCGTGGGGTGGAGAAGGTCAACACCGGGAGAAGGCAGTCCAATGCCGTTGACAGAGTAAGGCGATGACTTGAGGTAGGCCATGCCGCTCGATGGGGCACTTTGGCCGGTTGAAAATGGAGCGCAGGAGGACCCCGATGGCTGGAAAGCGGCCACTGAAGTCGGGGGACTGCCGCACAGTTGGTGTCCCGACCGGTAGGAAAGAAAGCCGGTGAGAGCGGGGCCAAAATTGTCCCCGCTGCCCCCCCGGCTTTGAACGTCTTCGAAATTTGGCCACAGCTTTACGGCCAGGTCACCCGGCAGAGTAAGTACGGAAGAAGCGTTGCAAAGTAAGCGGCAACCACGTTTCTGCCGCGGCCGCCGCACACGTCTCCCGTCCGCCCGCCCAAAGCCCCGCCTTCAAACAGTCATGCCGCGCCTCTCTTCCAATGATAGCACTGACCAAGAGTTTCCCTTATTTCTCTCTCTTTAGAAAACTTTCCTTCAAATATTTATCATTTTCGCATGCGTTTACTACAAATAATGTCAAGAATTCTTACAAAAATCGGTTCACTATTGAACCATAATATTGCTACAACCTTAATAAGATGAATCCATTCCAATTGCATTTCTAACTTGATTATATTTGCTACAAGGTTGTAGCGAATAAGAAATAATTACGTCTCGATAGGCTCGAAAATATCGACACATAGCAATTATATAATAGTCGTTTTAATCCCTTTCACTGTGTTGAACCTTAATATGGCATCGGGTTATATTATATAATTTTACTTTTTTAACTTGATTAAGCAATGGGTTCAACTTGGTTATTGAAAGACGAGAGTTTATTTAATATTTAGAAATACCTCATTATTATAAGAAACCCATTTTAAGGACGATGTTAAGAACAAGATTAAAATCATTATTATTACTTTTAGATAAAATCTTAAGCGTTATTTATAAACAAATAAAACAATAATTAACAAAACCTAATTCATAACATTTCATCGTCCATTATTAGGAATTTTGAATCAGTGTTCAAATTTGGTGCAACATTAATAGGGTGCAAATTTGAACCATATTATCTTATTTCTTAAATTTGATGGCACGATGCTATGGTTTATGTTGGACAGGGAAAAATTCCTTTTTTTTAAACATCGTTAAGATATTTAAGCGTTTTTTTTTTTTTTTTTTTTTAAATTTTACTTTATTGTTATTAGCTTTTTGATTATGGATTTATAATAGGTAATGCATATTACTATTATAAGCTTTTTAAAATGTTTTTGAATAGATATTAATTGATCAGAAATTGATATTTAGGATAAATTTAATTTATATGCATTTAATTTTACTTATAAGCCATACAATTAAATTCCTGTTTTTTAATGAACTAGGGAGGAGAAGAAATTGAATAAACATTTTGCACCCGATTATAGATCGGGATGGAATCCACAAAATAAAAACAAAGATAACTTAAAAAAGAATATTAAATTGTTGTTGAACAAAGTGTAACTAATAAATTAACTAACAGGTATATTCACAGACTTATGATAGATTAAGTAAGAGATTAACTAGTAGGTATAGTCGCAGATTTATAATAGTTTAAATAATGGATTAAGGCAGGGGTGGCGAACCATTATACACCAACGTGCCATTTTCTCTAAAAAATTGCTTAATGAGGTCATAGACGTGCCGTCAAATAATTTTGACTTCGTGATTATTGAGAAAATAATATTACTAAATACTATCAACTTAATACTCTTTATTTACATTGAAAAGAAAATACATTTTGCAATGTCTCAACTTAAAGTAACATCAGTGTGACTTCTGTTGTTGCAGATTAGATGACCAATGACTTATATTAGGTTGTAAGATGTTAGTTTAAGCAGGACTGTTGATTTTTTATGCTAGTTATTTATTGTTAGCTTGTTTTTTACTGTTATTAATTGTTTTTTTAGCATTAATTTTTAATTTTTTTATTAATAATTGTTTATTATTTTGTTTGTTTTTTTGTGAATTTTAATTTAATTGTTACGTATGCTTCATAGCGTAATAACATTTGTGTAATAACAATTCTTAGTGCAACAACAAGTGTGATCGGTGGAGTGCCCAAAATATTGTGTACCGTGCCATAAATGGCACGCGTGCCATTGGTTCGCCATCCCTGGATTAAGGTATAGGCTTAGTCACAGATTTACAATATTTTGAGTGATAAATTAACTAATAGTTATATTCACAGATTTATAATAAATTAAGTAGTAGATTAACTGGTAGATGCATTCACATGTTTATAAATAATTAATTAGTAGATAAACTAATAGCAGAGATGCCAACTGCTCCGCTTTCTGCAAAAGATTTAATAAATTGGTAGCGAATTAAATAGTAAAACTTGTAGAATAAAGATAATTATGCCTACTCTTTATAAGAGTAACACCACGAGATAACTGCATTAAAGTTGCAGTTCATATGATACTTTTATGAGGTACTATACATTTTTTTATACTTTTATACTTCTTTTTGATATGAGGTGGTGAAAAATTACTTAAAATGAAAAATACTGAACTAAAAACAACATAAATTTCGTTACCACTAAAAAATATTTTTTTACAAAGCAAGTTAGCATCTCTGTAATAGATATATTCACAGATTTATAATAAATTAAGTAATAGATTATTTAATAGATATATTCAAATATTTATAATAGATTAAGTAATTAATTAACTAAACGGTTCATTTCCAGATATATAATAGATTAAGTTCAAGATTAATTAATTGGTATAATCACAGATTTATAATAGATTAACTAATAGGTATATTTACAGATTTATAATAAATTAAATAATGGATTTTCGAGGTCAGTAATCATGTAGTCAAGCATAAAATGTAAAATTGCAGGTCCAGGTATTGAAAAATCTGAGCAATATTATTAAATTTTGCAAAAAGTAAAGTTATTTTTATTTAAGAAGCTTATTTTTTAGTAACATTTTAAAATAAAAATGAAAAAATTTACATAAAAATTTTCATTAAGTGTATGGAGATACTACATCACGTATTATGTACACCAATCACAATATAATACGAAATTCAAAAAGTTTCAAAATTTTAAAATCTTAAAAATCGATAATTTCATTTGATAAATCAATAAAATTAAATCAAGACATTATAATTAAACGTCATAAATGTAACAGCCAAGTTAGATAATTCTAATAAAATCATTTATGTGATTTTGGTGGAAAAAATATATAGCATAAAAGTAAGAAAAATATTTGATTTTTCTACGAAAAATTTGGTTACTATTCATCGTCCATTTTTTACGAAATGTGAATGATAATAATTGAGCATAAATTGGTTATTTTTAAAAATTTTAATGAAAAAAAAAGAAAAATCGAGGAAAACATGCGAAACATAAGCATAAAAATCTATTATATTGAGCTAAAAATTAATGTACGCAACGTTAAAAAAAACCTTAAGCACAATAATTGGTTATTGAGTTTTTTAATCTGAAAAAAAAAAGAATTATAAAGAGAACATTAAGACTGCTTTTATATAGAAAATTATAATGAAAACATAAAAGAAAAATTAAAGCATAAAAGTTGGTTACTGGTTATCTTAATAACATAAATATGGAAAGTAATGAAGTAGGAAGGAAATGTAAAAAAATAAAAAATAAATGAAAGTCGCTTGTTTTTATCTAAAAAATTATAAGGGAAACGTATAAGAAAACCTAAGCACAAAATTTTATAATCAATTATCTTAATGTTTTAAATATGAAAATTAATGATGAGGGATACATATAATAATGAAGGTATTATTTTAGAATCAGATATTTTTTTTATGTAAAAAAGTATGAGAGATACTTAACATGTAACTTAACGTGTAAATTTGTTAGAGTAACTTAAACATGTAAATTTGTTATTTTTCATTTTTAAAAAATGAAAAATAATAATGAGGAATGCTTGAAAAAAATATTTTTACGTACTAGAAATCATAAGGGAAAAGTAAATGAAAAAAATTAAGCACTAAATTTGGTAACTGGTTTTTATCAAATTTTTAATATGAAAAAATATTAAAAGACAAGATAAGACAAAAATTCGGTAATTTTATATTGAAAACTAGAAGGGAAAATGTAAAAGGAAAAAAATTAAGTATTAAATGCGATTATTGATTATTTTAATATTTTTAATCTGAAGGATAGTAATGAAGGGAACGAAAAAAATAAACATGAATGTCGGTTATTCTAACATAAAAAGCTGCAACATAAAAAAATATTTAACTTAATTCAAAATAACGATGGACGGAGGACATATAAAAAACCTTCCACTTACTTTTCGTAAATATTGGTTTAATTTTATTTTCAATTTTACCAATTTATTCCATTTTTCTTCTAATCATAAAACGAAAATTTTTGTCATGGTTATTTGAAAAGTAATAAAGAAAACCAGTGCTATATTATTCTTTTAATTTGTTACAAGGCGAATTGTTTTAAAATGTCATTAAACCAATAAATATAACCAATGAATTCGTTTTTAAGTCATTTCGTCTTAATTTACTAAGCTCCGCCAAAAGTACTTTTAAGTCATATGTAAGAAATTATCAATTTTTTTAAATTTTATTGCAATTTATTTTTCTCATCATTGCATATTATCATTTTTCATAATCAGACTTATTTTATAAGCTATTTAATTTCCGTCACCAAAATAAAACAAGTCATTATTAGGGAAAGGTATAAAAAAAAGACCTTCGTAAACCGCTTACAAACATCGGAATCGGTACTACTTAGGTGCGTTAATTCTCTAAGAGAAAAGGATTTTTTAAGAAAAAACATTTATAAAGTTCCTTCGTGAACTTCTATTAAGTGAAATTAAAAGAAAGATACTCAATTTCAAATATGAAGTGAAGTTCTTTCAACAATTTGCTTAAACGATGTTCCGGAATAAAAAGATAGGATATTTTTGATGAAAAACATTTTCTTATTTTAAAGATTCTTAAAAGATGAAATATTTAGTAAAACACTTTATTGATTAAAGAAATTTGTAATTTTATTTTTCTTGCTTGTGTTTTAATTACAGTTTTTGTAGTATTATATTTTTTTTTACAATTTCTTGATCTAATTTCTTAAATTTGTTGATACTTTTGTTGATACTTTGTTTGTTTACAACTTTTGATGTAATTCTAAAAAATAAAACAAATTGTAAGCGGACATTGAAATCAGTAGTACTAAAGTGTATTAGATCTCTGAAATTCTAGAATGGAAAACATTTATGAAACTTCTTCTCGAATTTCTATGAAAAGAAAGATACTCGTCATTAAAATAAAATATATTAATAATAGAAGGAAATAAAAAAATAATAAAATTCCCCAGAAAAAAACTATAAGAGTATTGTGTGAATAAATTTTAAAGCTAATATTTATTAGTAGTCTTTAATTAGTTATAGTTAACTTAAAGCTAACAATTATTACCTTTCATCAACCTACAAATCGGTGTCTACATACTATTTCTTGGACATATATATANCTCTTTTTTCCTGCAAATTGTACAAGTGCGCTTCAGCCATTAGATTTGACCGTGATTAGAAATCTAAAATTGCATCATAGAAAGCAGTAAGTTCAACTCGCTATTCAAAGCAATGTAGAGAATATATATATATATATATATATATATAGTTTAAATATTGAGAAAACATGGAAAATAATAAAGATTAAAGAAAAGAGAAAAAGAAAGATTGTTAAAATAAAACTATTAAAAAAAAAGATTTTTTTAAAATCTTATTATTTTCCATGTTTTCTCAATATTTAAACTTATTTTATGAGTCCTATATACTAGTAGCTTATGCGCAGTTAATAAAACTTATTAATTTTCCTCGTTTTTCTCTCATTTTTTTTTTTATCCTTTTTGTCTTCATTGAGCTATATAATATATGTATATATATTTAATCATGAATCACTGAATCATTTGTGAAAAACGCAATTGAAGTTGTTCTAAGTGTCACGGAACTATGTGTGGAGCTTTATAACTCTAGCAAAATATATTAATTCTGGACATCACTTTAAAGAATTATTTCACACAATGTTTGCTTTCAAAAAATGCAAAACAAAACGATAAAGGAAATAATATTTTGAAATATTCAGGTTGGCTACACCCCCTCTAACCCTCTAAGCGTTAGGCCCGGCTTTTTCCGTTTCAATTGTTGGCCTTTTCTCCTATGTTATTCAATGGGGGGTGGGGGAGTGTGAAGCAGGAAAGTTACGGTACAGTTTCGCCCAGGGGCTCGACGCGTGGATGTGAAAGCTTCATTCTAAAAACAAGGCGGGATAGTTCCATTTTTATTTACATTAGCCTCACCAATAATAAAAATATTCAGATCAAAATTATTTTCTAAAATAATACGTAAGCTTTTTCTTGTTTATGATAAAAAGTAATTCATCAAAACAAACCTACGTATATTTGTATGAACTCTTAGTTACACGCAATTAATTACCTTAAATATTAAGTGAAACTCATTTTATACAGGGTTATATCTTGCAACTGGTTCTTTCATTTGATATTATTTTTAATAAAGTAACACATTTTTAAATATTAAACTATATCGTGCGTTTCATTCATTTATTTGATTCAATTATTTGATTTTAATTATTATATATATATACAATCTCTAACTGCAGAATCATATAGTTTATCATGTATTTAGACATAGGAACACGCAAAATAGGTGATTTCATCTGCTTTAAAATAACAAGCATTATTTGTAGGGAAGATATTCATTGAGATTTCGATGCAAATGTTTGACTCTAAAAAAATGATAATAAATGTTCTATCACTTTTGCAATAAATGAAAGATATATTTTTGTGTTAATAATTTACTGACTTTTATTATTTCCTACTGATGTTTAGGTTGAGCATAATGTTTCATAATTACCATGCATTACACATTCTCATTACTGCTACTTCTATAAGCTTTATAGGGGCCTCTCATCAAATTTTCAAAAAACGTAACTTTTTTGTCTGAAAATTAAAGAAAACGTATGCTTTGCTAATAATAAAAATTGTCTTAGGAGTATTAAAGCAAAATATGTTACAATTCATCTGTTATTTTATTAGTTCACAATGATTTACGAGATTGAAATAATCATTACAAAACTGTTTGTTGTAAATCAAAATCTTGAAGGAAAAAAAAAACATCCAAAGTATTTTTGTTTCCCATTTCATTTTGTTTCCCAAGTTAAACAAGATCGATTAACATTTTGTACATGTGTCAAAGATATCATTTTAAAGATTTTTTTTGCTGATATTTGAGAAATATTTTTTCTTATTTTTTTAATAGCTCTATATTTGTAGGCAATTTTGTAGGATTCAACCAAAGAAATTAATTTAAATTGTCATATAGTGTGAAATTGAGCCAAACAATTTATGAAATTTCCCAAGAGCTTAAATATAAACAAATTTCTAAAATTGTTTCTTTTAAGTACAGTGTTTTTAGTAAGATTTATTTATTTTAAAGAGTGTACTTTTTAAATATGTTATTTAATCTATGCTGGCTGCTTTGTGTTATAAAATTATAAAGGCTTACCAAAGTCATCCATGTCAAAGGTCAGCATTCAAATAATCCTTTTCCTTTGCTGCTGAAAAACAAAATATTTGGTTATATCTTTCAATAATCAGTAAGCAATTTGCTAAATGATTTAAAAAAAATTTTATATTGGTATTTCAAACTCAATGATATTTAAATTCACTTGATTTTAAACGCATATGACAACTGTTTTATGTTCTGAGCGAAAATTTTGTGTCATTGAAAAAATTACTATTTTCATTTGTTTATAGAGAGTAAGTAGAAATAAGTAGAGAAGATAAAAAGTTTCATCAAAAGTAATTTTTTTTATTTTAAAGCCATCCAATGCTCAATTTTCAATTTCAGACTATCGATGTTTATCTCCGTAGCCTTGCAATTTTGAACCCAATACAGAAGACAAGGGAACTCTTGGATCAAGCACTAAAACAAACCAGCCTCCGTGGAAGGCTTTTTGACGAAACTGACCCGCATTTGCGTTACATGCAGATGAAAAACAAAAAACCATTCCATGGTTAGGCATGGCGATTCTAACCCATTATCGGTCAACCGCTGAGAATATTTTATGTCAGCACTATAGTCAGTGTAAGCCTGAAGCAGAATTCATAGCAACCAGTCATAGCTGAGATTTGAACCTGGGTTATTGGATGGCTTATGCTTTATCACCATAGCCACAACGGCTCTATCTATATACAGTATTAGCATTAATACTATATATAGATTAGCTAAGAATTGAACTTTTGAAACCTGCTCAGCAAACTATCACATTAGTCTCTGTACCATACGGAGCATAAAATAAGAAGCATATTCTGAAGTGAAACACTAGCTAGGAGGCAATTTCGTAAAATATTTGAGAGATATCGTTTTGTCAATTGTCACGCATTCTCGCTACGGTTGTCAAAAATCACGAAATACAGCTTAAGGAATGGTCAAAAATGCGAGTTTTTTTTCCAAGAGAGTTTTAACCGAAAAAAAAGAAAGATTTAAAGAAACTATCAATAACTGAATCTTCTTAGATTCTTTTGTTCATTTTTCAGAGAATCTCTTGAACTACGAAATTGGTATTTGATTAACTAAAAAGAGTATAAAATATAAATTTAAGAAATACTTTTTATCGACTATAATTTCAGTTCTACAGTAAGAGATATTCGATAGGAAGAAAAGAGTATATTTGTGTTCCAAATATATAATAACTATATAATTCCAAAACAGAAATAAGGTTGGTCTCATTGAATTAAAATAAATATTCATTGAATACGGTTTTTCAGTATAACAAATATAAATGTGAAATTGGTTTCATAATATAATTACTTCCAAATGCTACTTTAAACTAGAAAAAATTGTCAACCAAACCATTGTAAAAAAAATGGGTTTAATTTTGAATCATATTTTCGGTACCCTGATCCAAAATACGGTTCAACTAAGGTGCTAAAATGAACATTTTTCCGCTCAAGTTGAAGTATAGTCTTCCGTTATAAATATGGTAATACGGTTCAACTAAACCTCATGTTAAAAGTTGTGATAAATTTGAACCATAACTTAGGTTTAACAAGCTTGGTGTAATTCAATTCTAGATTTAGCGATTGATTATGCGATAAGTATATATTCCAAAATATTGGTTTAACGTTAGAACCGGTAAACTCAGCCGATATGATGCAACCTTTAAAAGGTGCTTAAGTTGATAAAGGATAATTTTGTTCAACTAAGCTCCATAATGTTGTAGAAACAAGCCTCTTTACTTAGAAATTGAATTAATCAATTAACCAAATTAATCAATAAACACATCAAAACAATTTTTGTCAAATATATTATTATTTTAAAAATGATATAATATATATCACCATTTTTGGATATAAACTGTCAGCTTTTATGGATATAAGCTGCTCTCCCAATATTAAAAATGTCTTCCATCGGAATATTACACATGGTTCACACTCTCTGAAACATTGGTTCAATATTGATCCATAATATCTGTGAACCCTAATATGGTGCAAATTAACTGCAATTTTTAAATTGTACCATGTAATCAAATTTAAGAAGTACGATAATATGGTTCAACTTCGCATCTTGTTAAAGGTTTCAGCCGATTTAATCAATTTAATGGTTACATTTCCAAGAGTCCAAAAGCGAGAAGAAAAAAAAAATTTTGGACAAATGTTAAAGATTGAATATGGGATTCATGTCACATTGAATTTGAAGACAAATGCATGACTAAAAATAGGTTTTACTTTGGTTAAATTTTAAAGGTTGATCATAGGAGTTTTGCCACATCCAATTCATTCGATATCTAATTTTAAATATGCATTTATTTCGAAATTCGAGGTTGGTTAAAATCTGCCATTTTCTTACTGAACACCTAAATTTGAAATTTTTATTGGATAAGCCTTTCATAAAGTAAAAAAAGAGAGTTTTTTTTCTAAATGTTTCCTTGCGATGTAGGACAATTTAAATTTTAAAGCAACTCTTTTAGATTCAAGAACCGCGTCTAATATTTAAATAAAAAATTCGACTGAACAAAATTTTCAAAAAATGATTTTTTTTAATTGTTTGAAAAAAGAGAGTTTTTTTTCTAAATGTTTCCTTGCGATGTAGGACAATTTAAATTTTAAAGCAACTCTTTTAGATTCAAGAACCACGTCTAATATTTAAATAAAAAATTCGACTGAACAAAATTTTTAAAAAATTATTTTTTTTAATTGTTTTCTTGCAATGAAGGACAATTTAAATTTTTAAGCAAGTATTTTAAATTCAGGAACTATGCCTAATAAATATTTAAATAAAAAATTCGACTCAAAACAAAAATTTTAGATTGCGCCTTTATATATCTCTTGAAATTCAAATAAAGCTGAAGGAAACAAAATTATTTGTTTAAGCAGGAGTTTATATTATATAAAGTATATTATATAAAGCATATTATATAAAATATATTGTGCCAACATACAATGAAGTTTATGTTAAATTATTTTTACAATGAAGAAGCTGCTCATACACTTGAAGTAAAATATGCATTACAAAGCAAAAAACTTTCTCTTATTACAATAAAAAACAATTGATGTTACTAAAAAAAGAACCATTTCCTTGATAATTCAAGAATTTCAGTAGAAAAATTTAATTTTTCAATTCTTCCGAAGTACAAAAACGGAGAAAATTATAATAGTTTGTACGGATGTTTCAATTTATCTATCGTTGCATTTTCGTAAATCGAAGTTCATAATCTTAAAAACTTAAGAAAAGGTTTTACAACCTGAATAATTCAAGTTTACAAAAACGATATATATAGTTTTGAGAAAACTACTTTTACATTGAAGAACCACTTTCAATATTAAAAACTTCACCTTTACAAAAATTGTGATTTTTTAAATTAAATCTTAAAACACAAATTATGCTTATAAAAACCAAAAGGAAATATATTAAATTATAACGAAGTTGTAACATGTTGTATCACTATATATTATTTATATATATATATATATATACAAGTTTATGTTATATTTTTTATACCAAAATACGGTCGTAGCTAAAAATCACAACAAATGCATTACTCAAAAGAAATAATGATATTAATAAAAAAATAACTGCACTGTATTGCAATTGATGTTTACAAAAATGCTATTTCCTATTTCTTTGCAAACTGCGTTCAAGAACCGTGTTGAATATTTCGATGAAAAAACTCGACTTAAGAAGAATTTTAAATTGCGCTTTTTTATTTGTTCCGAAATACAAATTATGTTTACAAAAACGAAACTGAAATATGTTAGTTTTTAAAACATAAATACCTTGAAGTTGAAGAAGAATGACATTCATTTATTTCATCATTGAAGCAAACTCTTCTATTTGACTTAATTCAAGCGCTTCCGTAAATGTTTGCCTTTTCTGGCATTTAATCCATTGAAGAAGTATTTTCTAAATCATAGATAAGTTCATTGTTCCCTGGTGTTTATTAAACTTTGAGAAAAGGTCAACGACGCGATTCAATAAAATGCTTTCCATCACTTAAGATTGGAATATTGACTACGATCAAAGGATTAGCCCCAACTTCACTCTACCATATACGAACCAAATACAAAAATATCTACTTAACAATGCAACGATGTTTTCCTCTCTTCAATCCTCCGAAGTAGACTCTCATAAAATATTTCAAATAAGGTGTCAAATCAACAATCATATTTTCTTTAAACAGATCTTTAAATTAAAACATTAAAGTAATATAAAGTCAGAGGTTAAAAAAAATTCTAAGAATAAAAAATGCAACTTTTATAAAATAAAAAAATTATTAAAAGATAATTATACAGGATGTTGGGTAATGACCACCCTTACTATAGATAAGAATCCTTGTCTAAAGCAAAACTTAAAGTTATGGAGTCACAAATTAAGTAAATATGAAGGAGTCGTAAGTCACAAATTAATATAAGCACTAGGAGTCACAAATTAATATAAACAAAAATGCTGTCGAAATCATTGGTAAGAAATTCGAGATTAAAAACATTAAAACCAGTTTGATTGACTGATGAAACTTAGTGGCGCTCTTTTCCCTCCCCTTTGCTTTCCCAAAAATCAAACAGGTTTAAATGTTCGCCTTCCTCGATAGTGATTCGCTAGCTTACATTTTATTTCTTTTTAACAATTATTATAAAAATATGCATTAAGGGTGGTAATTACATAGCACATAGTATAAAGTTTGCTTACATACAAGCACCAAATAGAAACTTAATAATAATTTAGAAATGATCGGTAATAAATGCCATTTGTATCTATCTTGAATCTGTATATATTATCTAAGTGCAAATTTGTATGAAAAGGTTATTTTTATAAAAGATATATTTCTGAGCTTAAAAGCTACTATTTCTATGGGATTAGTGAGACTTTTTAGTAAATTACTAAATAATATTTCTTTGTACGCAATTCATATAATTTTTAACATGAAGAAAGGTGCAAAAACCGTGAAACAAGTAGTAACATGATGTTAATAAAATGGACAAAAAACACATTACTCTTCATTTTACAGCAAATTAGTAAGAAAATAGACGAATTCAGATAAAATTACATGAAAAATAAAAATAAACAATCCCTTTTTTAAACTTTTAAAGTCTTTTAATGGTTAAACAATTCATTTTCTTATAATGAACAATTTTGGTATTACGAGAATTTTACTGCTGTGTCAAAGGATCCAAAACAAGTAAGAAATTTCAAATTTTTGAGGTCTTTTACACTATTTTTATCATTAATTATCCATTGAAAAATACCGCAATTTAAAGGTCAAATGAGTTTTAATATCGTCCCTTCTCCCTTTTGAATTTTTCTTCAAGTGATGCTGAAACTCTGAATTGAGGAAATTTTTTTTAACTCAATGACAGTATACAGTTGGATTTCAATTTAAATAAGCTTTATTTTCAGAAATTCGTATTTTAATGAATTTTACTTCGTTAAAAATGAAGGCAAAAACCCTTTTTCTGCGAATAACAAACCCCAATTTAAGAAATTGTTTAGGAAATAAAATATGAAAAAAGCAAAAAAAAATTATAAAATTTGCACAAGCAAATAATTCTTGTATTTTTCCTTATCTATATTAATGAAACAGAATGAAATTAAAGTAAAATAATAAGAGTCAAAGTATAATAGTAAAATAATGATAGTTTAAGAAAAATAGCAAAATAATATAATAATAATTAAAGCCAAAACAATATAATAATAATGAAAGCAATAATTATTAATACTGAAATAACTTATTTGCTTTATCTTTTTATGGTTAGAGGACACCATATCTGCTTAAATACCATATCTGCTTAATTAAATTTGATAGATTTCAGAATTCTGAAATTTTGAATTTTCTACGCGTCGTATATTTAATGAAATAATTTTAATGCAAATTATGCAATGATTTTTCTTTATCTTTTTTTTTTTTAACATAACTAACATTCTTGCACTTACGTTTGAAGAACCTTTTATTCAGTTCAAATTATGTTGGAAAAATGGTTTTATTCAATAGATTTTATTAATCAATTACATTGATATTGATTTTGTTTTCAATTATACATTATATTGGCAAATTCCCCTTTAAGCATTGGGGAAAAGGATAAAAAAGAAAAAGCAAATTATATTTTGATTTCTTTTTAAACGGCCTCGTCATTAAGGGGTCTAATCCTAAAAAAAGGGGGAACTCTAAAAGGGGGGCACCCCTGAGGTGGTGGGCGTCATTGTGGAAATGCAATTGTCGTGTCGAAGTCACTGGCATAATTGTCATTCCTTTTGTGGCGAAGGGAACGAGAGTTGAGCAAATATTTGAGGCAACCGAATGTCAATACTATGAACCATGCCGGGAATTCATAAATTCGTAAGTACTTCCTCCCTCTATTTCAGAATAGCCCGAGGGACTGACCCGATGATAGATGGACTCACGAACATAGAATTCACAAGCAGAGATTCACTTAAGCTTTTCTATCTTTCAATGCTACAGACATTCATTAGAACAGAAATTTTGTTAGAAATTTCTTTCACAAAATATCAATTCCTTTCGTTTATAACATTTTTTAATATCATTTGTCATATATTAATTCCTTTCCATCAACTTTTTATAACTTTAAAATTTCTTTTACGTCATTTTCCAAACATTAATTCCTTTCTTTTGAGCTTTTATTAATTTAAAATTTCTATCAATCTATTACAAAATAATAATTTCTTTTTATTAACCTATTGTTTCTTTCACTCCATTTATAAATAATAATTATTTTCTATTGATCTTTAACAACTTTCGAATTTCTTTAAAACAATCAGAACAGAAATTTTGTCAGAGATTTCTTTCTCAAAATATCAATTCCTTTCACTTATAACATTTTTAAATATCATTTGGGAAATATTAATTCCTTTCTATTCAGCTTTTATCAATTTAAAATTTCTATCAAATCATTACAAAATAATAATTTCTTTTCATTAACCTATTATTTCTTTCACTTCATTTATGAAAAAATAATTCCTTTCTATTGATCCTTTACAACTTTAGAATTTCTTTAAAACAATCAGAACAGAAATTTTGTTAGAGATTTCTTTCACCAAATATAGATTCCTTTCGTTTATAACATTTTTTAATAACATTTGTCAATTATTAATTCCATTCTATTCACCTTTTATAACTTTAAAATTTCTTTTACGCTATTTAAAAAATATTAATTCCTTTCTATTGAGCTTTTACAACTTTAGAATTTATTTAAAGCAATCAGAACAGAAATTTTGTTGGAGATTTCTTTCACAAAATATCAATACCATTCGCTTATAACATTTTTCAATATCATTTGCCAAATATTAATTCCTTTCTTTACCCTTTATAACTTTAAAATTTCTTTTACGGCATTTTCAAATTATTAATTTCTTTCTATTGAACTTTTATTAATTTAAAATTTCTGTCAAATCATTGCAAAATAATAATTCATTTTCATTAACCTATTATAACTCTATAATTTCTTTCACCATTTATAAAATAATGATTCCTTTCTATTGATCTTTTATACTTTAGAATTTCTTTAAAATCATTTACAAAATATTATTTTTTTTCTGTTAACTTTTTATGACTGTAAAATGTTTTTACAACATTTTAAAAGTGGAAATTCCTCTCCGTTGATCTTTTATTACTTTAAAATTCCTTTCACATCATTTGCAAAATTTTAATTGTATTCTATTATTTTCCTGGAATTCTGAAATTTATTTCAACATTTACAAAATAATAATTACTTTCTATTAAACTTTTATAATTTTAAAAGACATTTGTATTTTAATGAATTATTGACTTATATTTTTATTTTTGTGAAATTTCAATTGAATCACAAAAAAAGCAGGAATGATACACTGTATTACAATGATTTTAGAGACTAAAAGTAAACAGAACTACTTGGCATCGTTTTTATTTTTCATTTTTTTTATTGCGTCGAAGAACATTTTATTTTAAAACTTAACATAGTTTAAATGCACATTAGAAAAAAATGAGTATTATCCAAAATCTGAATGTAAGAAAGTGGACAAATCTGTCTAAGAAAAACAAATTGATTCCGATTTTTAAACTACAGTTTTTGTATTTTAAAACAATTAACATGTGGTTAATTCTTATTGTTTTTAGAAAAAGAATTAAATCCCGTTTTCATTTGAAAAGCGACTTTTTGAAGAGTAACGTAGGTTTTAAAAATTTGGGTTCATAGTCAAAAGGCACATTTTGTGATACATCTAAATTTATAAAGACTCTTTATAAGCAATGTCCTCTTTTTTTTTCTTCAAAACGCGCTTTTTTATTTATGTCCATTTTCCAAAACGAACATTTATGCTGATGTCTAAAATTAAAATATCACTGACTATTTATTTCTGTAATAGGGTAAACCAACCAGTGAAGGAACACTACCCAGTGAAGGAACATTTCATATATATTGATTAAAAATGAGAATTTGAAAGTTTTTCTTTAGATTGATTGGTAACAATAGCTTACTGCCAAACAATAGGAAGTCATCTAGCAATGTTTTGGATTACCTGGTCAAATAGACTTCTTTGGAAAAAATTTTGAATTTGTTATTATCTCTACAACACCTTGTTTCTTTGAAAAAATTATAAGGTGAGTGTTTGTATTTATATGTTTGAAGTGGAATTAATTGCATGTAATAGTCTTATTTTTCTCACTGTGAAAAGGAGAATTCAAAATACAGTTATTGAAGTTACGTTTTATTTTTTTTAAGCATCATAGCATAATAAAGTACTGAGATAAAGGGGTGTTTATTCACTGGATCACCAAACGATGAAAAACCAGTGAAGGAACAAGTGTTCCTTTACAGGGTTTTTATCTAAGTTAATGAAAATAAAAGATAAACTTTAATTTTCTTGTACCTTTAGTGATGTTCCGCATCAAAAGTATGTTAAAAATACCAAAACCAACTTCTAACCAGCGAGGGAACAGGCATGTTCCTTTACTGGGCACAGATTTCCCAGTGAATGAACAGTATGTGTTAATATGTTGACACTTTAATTTTCAATTCATGATTACAAAAAAAATTTAACATTTTCCAAGTATTTATATGTAATAATTTCAAGAATGGGCTTGTTTTTAAATATTTGTATGGCTTATAAATTCATAAAGAGCAGTAAAAAATGACCAAAATTAAGTGTTCCTTTACTGGATGTTCCTTCACTGGTAAGAGCTGTTCATTCACTTGGTCTTCTTACTACTTGTTATTTGAACCTCCAAAACTTTAAAACAATATTAAGTAAGTTCTCTACAATTTTTTTACATAATTTGCAATTAGTAATTAATATGATTTTTTAAAAAGCAAGCGAAGCTTAAGTGTTCCTTCACTGGTTAGTTTACCCTACTTACACCAAATAAAGTTACAAATTCTATGACTACAAACTAATGATGAAAAACCACGAATAGTAAATATATTCAGTTAAATAAAGACGTTAGGATAAACTAATTTTTTACTCTAAATTATTATATAAATATATCTTTTTAATTTACTTCATCTAAATATTTTAATCGGAGAGTGGTTCTTTCATACTAACATTTTTACTCTTGTCATAAATCAACATGCCTCTCTGCTAGATTGCCAACTTGCCCCAACTCGATTGTTTCCCATAAATAGCTGCGCTTCAAAAGCCTTTTTTTTTTCAAAGAAAGGAAAGAAAAAAAACATTTCAACACACAAATGAAATTATTTCCGGCTATTCTACTCATTTGATCAATTGGAAGCATTTAAAATATTTTATTGCCTCACAAAACAATTATTTTTTCTTGATGATGGTAAAGGGTTCATCATTTCTTCATAAAAGCTGCCATTACACTGAAATTAGAACAGATGGCGAAGTACCTCCAGATGGCCAAACCGAACAGCAATGACACCAACCCAACTGTCCACTGTAGTAGTGATAATGAGTCAATTACCAATTTACCCCTCATGCCAATTAACATCACTTTCTCCTACTTTTTAACACTGAGAAATATGTTTCAATTTTTTTTTTTTTTTTTTTTGCTGTGCTAAGTGTCACATTTATGAATGTGGGAAGATAGAACATTTTAATAATTATGAGACTGATTTTACGTATTTCGGTGTTGTTGGATTCATTCTAAATAGCAAAGCTCTTCCGAATTCAGCATAAATCTATTTGACACAAAAGAATAATTTATAGCTTATAGGAATAAGTTTTAAATAAATTTTATGTGGTGCTAAATGTCACATTTATTGTTACGGATTGAAACATATGAGATAGAACATTTTTTAATTATTATACGACATATTAAATAAATTTAGGTATTGTTGATTTCGTTTTTAATGGCGCAACTCTGCCAAAATTGACCTATTTATTATATAAAAAAATTTAACTTTTGTTTAATTTTCAATACCGAACGTTATTGGAATTAATTCTTTACGCATCATCGGAATTATTTATATTTAAACAAACAAATCAGTTTTTTTTTAAAATTTAAGTTAATAGCTATTCTTAATTACCCTTTTATCACAAACTTTTTCTACGTGCTCATCATTTTTCGTTCATAAAAAAGTATTCTTAAAGCTTAATTAAGTGCTTTTGGCTCTTTAAATCAATAATGGCATATTTAATTTTGATTACTGTGTATGCATTCACTCACGAATTCGCTAAGGGAAATATAATCTTCAAAAAAGAAAATTCACAAAAAACTTAATGGCAAAAAAAAATCGTGAATGTTGCTTTTTGAAAAACTCTCTATCGAGGTTATCGTTTGCGAAATAAAAATTCAATAACTTAATGCATTTTTAAAAGAACTAATAATAAAGATATGGTATTTTTGCAAATTATTTTACACAATTAAAAAAACTCATTTTTTATTACTTGTTTGTTTTTTCTTTCGATTTGAGCGAATGATATAAAGTAAATTTTAAAGAAAGGCTGTATTTATAAGAGAAAAAATTATTGAGATAAAAACACATTTTAAAGTAGTTTTGAGAAACGAAGTGCTGAATTTACTTTTTTTAATAAACAAATTGAAATAAATGACGTAACTTTTATGTTCGAAAATATGGCAAAAAAAGCTCATAGAAGTATTTAAAATAAAATGATTTATAAAAAATAAAATGTACATAAAATTATATAAACTTTACATATACTTTTGTAAAATTTTAAATAAAGCGTTCAATAAGAGTTGCATGTTATTTTTATTTACGTTTTTCTTATTGCTTAATATCTAGATTTAATGAAAACATTATTTTTACTGCTTAACTAGTAATTTAGCTTTTATTCTTTTGCTTTTGTCATAGATAAAAAAATTTCGGAAAATGATTTGAGCTAGATTAAGTACTTTTCGTCATATCTAGTCAAAGGATCAAATCTGAAAACATTGTTCCTCTGTTTACGTACACTGTTAAAAATTTTAGTGCATCTTAACACCAAATACTTTTCATAAAAGCGATGTAGTACCAAGGAGAGTTTCTTTGTTTATGTACACTGTTAAAAATTTTAGTGCATCTTAACACCAACTACTTTTCATAAAAGCGGTGAAGTAACAAGGACAGTTCCTTTGTTTATGTACACTGTTAAAAATTTTAGTGCATCTTAACACCTACTACTTTTCATGAAAGCGGTGTAGTATCAAGGACAGCTCCTGAAGTTTTTAAACACCAAAAATATTACTTTACACTATTCGGTGTAAAGTAGTAGCTGTCACCATTTTTGAATTCAGTAACACTAATACAGTAAGATAAATGTACAAAAGAGTAGCAAATTTATATTTACGAAGCAACATACAGTAAAATGCAGAAAAAAGTGTTCCTTTTCTCAATTGTTTTAGTAGTTCACCATCAAATTCGAGGAAATATTACACAGCAGTTTTTACGGTGTCCAGGGCTCCAAGATTTCTTCCCATCAAAAATACGTAAATAAGTAATAGTTAAAAAAGAAGAAAATTATTTTTAATGGAATAATAAAGCACCTTCACTTACATTAAAAGTCACTAAACTTCACGACAAGTCACTAAAAGTCAAAAAAAATTTCTTTCGACAATTGCTTTCATATGCTGTTATAAACATTTCGGGTCAAACAGAGCCGAACAATGCAGAATCATAACTGGTTTTTCTTATGAATTAATTTTAATAATTAAAACTACTTCTCAGATATTTTTTGACACTTTATTATGTGTTTTTAGCATTCTTAGATGCTGATACTAATATTTCATTGCACATATTGTACATGTAGTGATGTTTTCAAATATCTAAATTACATCAAATAACTAATTGGATAGAGCATTCATTTCAAAATAGGGTGACTCATGCTCGAATCCCAGTTATAGCTGCTCGATCTATATACACTGTAAAAAATTCCGGATCAAAGTACGACAAAAGTAACGGCACTCAGGGTGCCGGTAATTTTTACCGTAAAATCACTCAATTACTCTAATTAAGTAAATATTACTTTAAAAATTATGGTATAATATTTCACGGTAAAAATGGATTTTACGGTGAAAGAGGTTTTACGGATAATGCACCCAAAGTACCAATACTTTATACCGCAATTTGAATTGGAATTCTTTACTGTGTACAACTTTCGACTTGCACCAACCAAATAGTTATTTGGACGATGCGTACCGCAGTCACAGTTTCATTACCGTCTGGGTAAGCGTGGAAGATTTAACTCTTTATATGGCTTAATTTCTTTCAATAAGTCGTTCATGAAGAAAGACTGTTGTTTTTAGTTTGTGATTATAATTTATTATATTTAGACAACACTATTTGTACACAGGGTATACCGTAATGGCTTCCTTTACGATATATTTTTCGAATTCTTATCAAATAATGAGTCATTCAAAAAAGTATGCACATAGCAAATAAATATAGAATTAAATATAGAATAAACAATAAATATAGAAATAAATATAGAATAAACAATAAATATGGAAATAAATATAGAATAAACAATAAATATGGAAGTAAATATAGAATAAACAATAAATATCGAAATAAATATAGAATAAGCAATAAATATCGAAGCAAATATCGAATAAACAATAAATATCGAAATAGCAAATAAATATTTAAGCGAGATAGAAAACAACAATATCATCGAAATGTAACGAATTCCTAATGAAATAGGCAAGATAAAAATCCTATTTAATTGTTAAACAAAGCAGAGAGTTATTTGTTGAAGAAATACGATTAGAAAGAAAAAAAATCCTTCAAATTTCACACAGCAATTAAGCATTGTTTTAATGTTCTATACAACAGCCTTTCTCAAATGTTCAACATTCGATAGAATTTGTGTTTCTTCCTCTCTTAAATATTAATTTCAGACTTATGATGCGGATACTATTTTGTCAAGGATTCTAAAAATATATACATGAGGGGCGATCATAACATGACACCCAGAATTTTTAAAAGGTGCAAAATTATTTTTACTGAGAAAAGAAATGAAGAAAGGATAAGTAAAAGCAGCAATGAATTCTTAAGTTGAAGGGATTCTTAAGATGAAAAATCGATTTGAGTTAAAAGAGACTTGTCGGAACATGTGACATAATTCTCAGGATTTTCTATCCCTCATTGTGTATGCCATTCGCTTCAAATAATTTCACAACTGGACGCTTCTCACCGCTTCCACTTGTTAGATGGTGAAACACTTGCCTTCTTTTTTCCCCTTTTTCCATGATTTTTCCCTTTTTGCATTTTCGGCTTCACTGCTTCAATCCATTTTAGGGACAAGTCACAAACTTTAAAATTATAGGAAAAGAACTTATACTAACGTTGCAAGGAAAATAAATGCATAATTAAAATATAAAAACTATGTGGATATAAGTTTTTCGATACATGCACTAATGTTCTCAATTTTTTTTCATCAAAAGCATGCAAAGTACTTTAATATAATATGCACGCATATTGTAAAGGAGCTGCCACGATTTTTGGTACTGAGGTAAACTAAATTTTTTTACAATGCATTTTTTATTAATTTTTTTTACTGATATAGATTTTTTTTATTTATTTATTTCCCTTTTTGTGTGTTTATTGACATACCATATTTTCATGCGCATTAAAATCAACTGAACAGCTTCGTTGAAAAATGTAATATTTTCCGGCTAATTCTTTCAAAGATTTGTTATTTTGGCAATTATATTTAATTTTTATACCATAAATTCAGTTCGGTATTTAAAAATGTTTTAGTAATAGCTTTATATTCGTGATAGTTTCCTATTTTAGCTAAATATACACTTTTTATTGCTAAGCTTTAGTTGTTGAGCAAAATTTTTATAAAATTGAAAAAATAGTAAGTGCTTGAAAGAATTAGCTTTAATATGTGAAGAATGTTCTTATTTTATTAACGAATTGTTTTAGCAATGAGTTTATTAAAGTGATTCTAATGCGCTTGGCAATATATTTTGTCAATAAACAATTACACAAAAATATGAATAAATAAATAAAAAAAAAACTATAACAGTAAGATAGTAAATAAAAAATAAGAGTACATGCAAGGTAAAAAAATTAATTTGCCTCAACACAAAAAATAGTGGCAACAACTTAAAATCAAATTTTTTACATTTTAGCTGTTGCAAGGAAATGCAGATAACAAATAACATATATTCACGCACACACTACCAATTATTAATTTCAAAATACCACTATTTTTCTTATTTTTTATTTTTTCATCAAAAACATGCAAAATGCGATACTTAAATGTATTATTGAAGTAGCTGTAACTGCTTCCATTTATTTTTGTCAAATATTAATCATAAAAAAGGTAAAAATACATTTTTAGCTAATTCTCAAAAAAAAAAATATTATCACGGCAACATATTACCCAAAATCACATATTATCCTTTGGTATTAGTAACATAAAAATTAGAAGTCAAAATGAACTATGATTCAAGCAATTAGTATATTCTAAGACCAATACTGTCGTTCTAAAAAGGCTGATTTGTGTATGCCATGTTCCTTTGCTTGAACGAAATTCATGTGAGATTTTCATGTTTATCAAAAATACTGTAATGAAACCCCAATAACAGTTTTCGGTGTAGTAAACATCAAAAATGTTTCATTACACTTCTTTTAGTGTAAATAGTAAACACAATTTTTAGTCATAAAATATAATTCACGAATTAGTTAGTTAAATTACTTTTACGATACAATTTACAGCAAGTAATATTAACTTAGAATGATTCCACTCAACGATTTTTTTCAAATAAAACTAGTTTGCTTATCAACCTTACGCATATTACGACATTAACAGAAAATCGAATTAGACTTGATAGAGCGAAAGTTGATAGAAATTAAAAGTTATAAATTATATAATATAAATGGCAGATTTATATAAATCTTCTTGAGAGAACATAATTTTCCTTTCAAACATACATTTCTACAAGCCTTTTCCACCAAGGCGTTCTGTTTCTGGAAAATATTCCGCAGTCATAGAGGTGACAACAAATTTACGCATTAATTTTCTTTATTACATTACTTAAAACATACATTCCCACCAGCCTTTTCTACCAAGGCATTCTGTTTCTGGGAAATATTCCGCAGTCATAGAGGTGACTACAAATTTACACATTAATTTTCTTTATTACATTACTTAAAACATACATATTCCGCAGTCATAGAGGTGACAACAAATTTACACTTTGTCGTGCTTGATACAAAACAATCGATCGTTGTCAGTTAGCGATTTAAAAACCTTTCTGAAAAATGTGTCTCCGAAAACAGAAACTTGAATTGTGTATATTTGCGTTAATATGTTGGTGTAAGCATTCTCCATTATTATTGCTTAGATTTAAGTATAAGCTGACCAACGTCCTTCTAAAACTGAAAAAAACTTTTAGTAAAATCTCGATACAGATCTTTGAAAACTAACTGCTTTACCTTTACAAGTTAATATTTTAAGAAAGGAAATCCTTTGCTGAAATCCTCTAATACAAATATTTTTTCTCGGTTCTACGTTAACTTCAAATAAAGTACTCGTGCGCATAATATTTTGAATTTTTTATCAGTAAGTTTTGAACGAAATTGCACCACAGAATTTACATTGTGCAGTTCTTCAAAAAATTGAAAACCTGATTGGTATAATTTATTTTAAAACCGTCGTTGAACAACTGACCCAATTTTAAGCTTAAGACTACCAATGCTCAACTCCGTAAACTTGTAATTTTGCACACAATCCAGAAGACAAGGGAATTCATGGATCAAGTATAGAGAGAAATTTGCCTTCGTGGAGAACTTTTTGATGGAACTAACCCTCATTTGCGTTACATGGAGACGAAAACAACTAAAACTCCCCATGCTTAGCCTGATGGCAAAGGGAATATAACCCATGATTCCTCTACCACTGAGGATATTTTTTGTCAGCATTGTTGTCGGTACGAGCTGGATGCAAAATTTGTATAGACCAGCCATCGTTGGGATTCGAACTCGGGTCGCCTCATCGGAATGCGATCGTTCTATCCCCGGAGCAACCACGACTCAATGATGGGTTTATTGAAATTTATAAGCATATATATTCATTAAAATTATACGGAAAATGTTTGTATCATATTGTGCTCTGGAAGTTTTTTTTATTTTTATATCAGGCAGAAAATAATGATGATGTAGTTTATGTTTATAAATGAAAAAAGCTGATAATAGTTTTTTTTTAAAAAAACAGATGTATTTTCTGTAAATTTAAGCGAAAGTCATGCATAGAAATATAAAGGATTTTAAATTTTTTTTTGGATATCAGCCAAACAATATTCAAAAGTTTAACGAAATAAAGAAGAGATGGATATTACACGAAGAAAAAAAAATATTAAAATTACCGTATTGTATGGCAATGACATTTCTGGTACAAAAAAACCTTAATTCTGGTTAATAAAATGGTTAATAATGATTTTTCCGTTTATATGGTAAAAGCTTCCCGTAAATTTCGGCTTTCAAAATTGAATCTCTGCTTGTTCTTATTCCCCCTCTCACTAAAAAAATTCTCAAGATTTTTTTAAAAATAATTTTAAGAAAGTTATTTGGCGTACTTATTCATTCTAATTAAGAATATAGTCTGAAGAAATGCTAAGAAGATAATCTGATGAAAGTCAATCAAATATATATGATCTGAAGATTTTTTTTAAATATAGGGTAATGCGGGCCAAATAATTTTTCGACAGTTTTTTTTCCCCTTAGATTTTCTTGAGAATATATTTTTTAAATATTAAATTTTTTTTCAAAAAGCTTCTTCAGAATGTAAGGTTATGTTTGTGAAATATAGCTTAAGATATTCTAGAAATATTTCATATTACTTCAGAGATCCAATTTACACCTTTATAATGTTAATTATATCTTTGTTTTTATATGACTTCTAAATTCGTTCTCCTAACACGGCCATACAGTTTCAAATATTATTCGCATAATTTTTGTTTTATAAGGTAAAGGCAGTTTTTCCTCATATTGGGTAGTTGTCCAGGTTTCACTTCCGTAGGTCACAATATTGTTTTGTAGTTTTAACGTACGTGATATACAAGATAATCTAAATATCTTCTGAAGTGAGAAAAAAGCTTTAAGTCTATCCTTCATTTCAGTTTGATATCTTATGTCATTTTAGATCCCAGGTACAGTAAAACTTGTGTAAGTTGACCACTTGTGGTGCATTGTTTTAGTGGTCAAGTTAGACAAGTGGTCAACATATAGAGGGGGTGGGTCATTGTTAACTTTTTCGTTTCCTATATCATGTTGCTATATATTTAATTTTTTTTTTTTACTTGACTTAAAAATTTTATTCAGAAAATATGCAAATGAATATCTTAAGAAATGTGTTTAAACCTGAATTAACTTCAATTTGATATATATAATTCTAATATTTAACTAATTTTTTTTGAAACTATTATTTCGTTAGCTGTGCATGTGAAGTGTTAAATAAATATAATTTCTTAAAATATCAGAACACGAAAACATGTAATTTGAAAACTTTAACAAAATAAAATTATTTGAAAATTTAAAATTTATTTACTACACTTAAAGATCAAAGACCATAAATAAAGGATCAAAGCATATTTCAGAGCATTCATTTATTCAAATGCTCACTATTGCAAACTGGAAGAGCAATTTTTCAACTAACACGCCTGTTTTCAGTGAACGGATGAAAGAAATGGTCAAAAGCTGACCCCTTACAGTTTCCCCGGATGGCCAACTCACAAAAGGGTTTAGATTAGCTTTTTACACTATTTCACCAAACAAGTGAAATTTTAACATACATTGCAAAAATGACAGAAAATTTTCTGATTTTTTTATGGTCAACTTATGAGGGTTTTAGAATAGAATTTCATAATACTCCTAGACAAAATTGACTTATTTCAGTGGTCAACATACAAGATAGACAGGTGGACATGCTACAAAGGTTTTGCTTCTTTATATTATACATGAAAAATTCCGTTCTTGATAATTGAGGTCAACTTATGCAGGTGCCCAACTTACAAGGGTGGTCAACTTGGCAGGTTTCACTGTATTTAAATTCGAAGAGTCTACTCCATCTTTGATCTTTAGTGTCAATGAAACCTCTCTGAGTCATGGTGGCTTAGGGGATAGATCACTCGCCTCCCAATGGGGTGAATCGGGTTTGAATCCCAGCGATGGCTGGTGGATTTGAATGCCGCACCCGGATTGCACTGACCACAGTGCCGACCTAAAATATATACCGTGGTAGACGGATCATGGGCTAGAATCCCCTTGCGATCAGGCTAACCGTGGGAATTATTCGTGGTTTTCCTCTCCGTGTAACGCAAATGCGGGTTAGTTCCTTCAAAAAGTCCTCCACGAAGGTGAATTTCTCCCAATACTTGATCTTGTAAACCCTAAATTGGGTCGGCAGCTTAACGACGGTTATAAAATAAAATGAAAATGAAGCTTCTCTTTTTCTACTGTCCATTACCATGTTTTCGATCTTTTGACGGTTAATTACCAGTTCTGTTTCCTTCGTTGCCTTTGCAAGTTTATTATACATTTCAATTAGTGTTTTTTTCTGGTTATTAATCATCAGCAAAAGCTGTAAAGTAAATAGAATATTATTCCATGTTATTATAGATTTCTCTGATAACTTTTTAAAGCCAATAGCAAAGTAGAGGGGACGTCACTTTGTTTTATTCCAGATTTAACTCCAACTTCTTCTGATACTTTTCCCTCCTTGTATCTTTACTTTTGCTTTGCTGTTTGTTAATTTACAGGGGATTTCAAATTCCTCGAATATCTTAAAAAATTTTCTTGATTTAGGCTGTCGCATGGCTGTTTAAAATCTATGAATGGTTGATAAACTAATAATAATCTATAAATATTTCTGATACAAAAATGTTTGATTCAAAGTTAATCGGGCAGCTCTAAACCCACATTGTTAAGCGGCAAACGTAAATAAAGTGCAAATGAAAGTACAGAAATCGACGATGTCTATTTCTGTACTTTCATTTGTGCTTTTTTTACGGTGCTCTTTTTTTTTTAATTTCTTAGACAAGGATATACCTCCATTTCAATAATTTTAAAAGTGATAAAACATGAGTTCATTTTAATGCGGTTTTGTTTGTAACAATCATTATGCCACAAAAAAAAAATAAACTTTGCATAAAAAGAACACCTTATGAAATTAAATATATACCGTTGAAGCTAAAACATATTATTTTAGTACAATGTAAAATATTACAATGAAAAAATCTAGCAATAATACAAATATACAAGTAGAAAATATAGTAGTAAAGTTAAAAATAAAGCTCTTTCTAACTTTTGTTTTCAACTCAGTTTCAACAGTTTTTCTACGATTCAAGTAACTTTCTGTATCTAATTTTAATGATACGTAATCTAACTTTTAAGATTAATCTCGGGTTTCTACCAACTTAGATGAGCTCTTCAGATATTGACATCTCAAATACAAAGTGAATCTTTTACAGAGTTTCCAATCTTTATTATATGGGGAGTCTTATTGAAGAATTAAATCAAAATATTAATTCCTAATCAACAGTTTTGAACCAATGCTGTGGAAATAAAATTTTCAAACAAAAAAATTTAACTTTCTTGAAATAGAGAGTTGAACATTCAATTGATTATAACACCTATGCGTTGAGTGTAAGCATTGGTTAAATCAAATCACGTGATTTCTAAGACTATTTAATTTTTATGGAGTGAAAATTGAACAAATTTTAAGCTGCTGAAGATGGTTCGACAAGAATAAATCCAAGAGCTTTTCTAATTATAATGATCAGAAAAAGTAGATGATAGTAGTGTAAAAAATATTTTATTCGAAAAAAAAACTATTTACTGACATTTCAAAAAAAAAAAAAAAAATTTATAGGGTGACTAAGCGCAAACTACTAGAAAAACTCAATTGGATCGTGTTTGTGAGAACGTAAAATCGAATCCAGCCGGCCGAAGAATCCCCGTATATTAAATGGTGACTAGTGCACGTTAAATCTGTTGGGGTCACAAATTCCTCCAAGTTCCCGTAACAAATCAATACCTCTGGGAGTAATGATCCAGAAGCTCCCTTGTCTTCCGGATTGGGATCAAAATTACAAGGATTCGGAGTTGAATAGTGGTAGTCGTAAACCCAGATTTGGGACGGCTGTTCAACGACGGTTACAAAATAAAAATGTTTGGCAGAAACCCCATTTAGAAATAAACAACTCAAATATGTGTGTTCCGCAATCTTTTCCCCTAATGTTTATTTTTATAATCCTTGTCAAAATAGTTAACACTTAGTAAAAATAGTTAGGGGTCACAAGTTAGTATTTGCGAGAGGAAGAAACGAAATATCTTTTGAAATATGTCGAATCGCTAGTGAGGAGGGCGAAATAAAGATTTTCGAAACCAATTCGATTGCCTAAAGAAACTTACGTGTTTGTTTCAAACATTACTTTACATCTAATTTTAGTTTCCTTTGCAGTCAAACAGATTTTGATTTTTTTCATCACCACCATCCTCAGCGTTGATGCACAAGATTTCAATAACGTTTTTTTTTTCCCTCACTTAATTGTACATATTTCTTGTACTTGGTTTTTAGCAAGAATTTAAAATATATCATACGGGTGGTTGTTATGTAATACCATGTATAAAATCTGTCAGGATAGAAATCCCTTCAGATATAAAGATTTCGACTTCTTTCCCAGAAGCTTATTTTTGAATGTCCTTCCCAGTTTATTAATATTTTTAATCCAGGATGTATTCTATGATATCAACAAGTTTATTGATAAACAGACTTTCTCAATAGTTGAAACGCATGAGTAGGTTTAAGATCCATTCATGGATTTGGCGATATAACTATGTATAAAGCTGTGATAATCCAGTAGAGACACACCATCTGTTTTGTCTGCCAGACAAATCAGGATTATTATGGCGAGATGTCTTTCACAGCACTATTAAGTACTCATAATTTTATTTAATCGCTGTTTTTTTGGGTCAAAGAGACGGAAATTATTTTCAAGACTCGTGTTCATTTTTCTATACCAGGGGTTTTTTTTTGTTTAACTATTTGCATAATAAAGTTGAATACTTTTATTACAAATTCAGATAATGTAAAAAAGTACTTAAAAAGTACTATGATTACGAGCAAAACTCGGATTCGAAGTGGAATATTTCCGAAATATCTTTTAAAAAAATTATTGAATTTGTCAGAAAAAAAGTCAAAAGTTTTTCAAAAACTTCTTATACACTGCAAAAAAAAATTTGTTTCGTGCGTTAACATCAAAGACGTTGGCAACTGCATAGTAAAATATTTAGGTGCATAGTTGCCACCAATTTTTGGTGATGAAATAAACTAAAAAATTTAATGGTACATGTAGTAACATTTTTTGTTTACATTTTCACTGTTATAGTTTTATGTATTTATTTTTTGTATGGTTGTTCACTGACAACAAATATTTTCCTGCACATTAAAATCAATTAATGGCTTCATTGCAAAAAAAGAATTTTTTTTTTCAAGTGCATTCTTACTAATATATTCACCCTAATTCTTTTGAACAGCTATTTTGCATAAATTTTTGTATTATAACTACAGTTCTGTTATTAAAACCACGAATGAATTCGAACCACGCTTGCAGAAACGTATAGAAACTATATTGTTCTTGCTTATGCCACTTGCAAATATCAACAAGCCTGGTTGAGATTTTTAAGGCAGAGAGTGCGTTTCTTGTTCTTCAATGGCGCCATTTATGGTCAAGGCTTCAGCCATGCACACACATCACAGCCCGTTTTGCAGAGAGGACCCAATCATACTTCATTCATTTATATACAGATCATAATTTTGATCTGTATGATCAATCTCCAATTCAGTACCGCTAGAGGTATTGATTTTTTTTAATGGGAACTTGAAGGACTTTGTGGCCTGACAGATTTAACGTGCACCTGTCACCCTTGAATTCATGGGGATTCTTCGGCCGGTGGGATTTGAAACGTAAAAGGTAAGTTAAAAAAATAGTTTTTCATTAATAATATCCGCATCTGAGGCCGTTCGGGATAGCCTGGTTGGTAGGGCACTGGGCGCATGTCCAAGGGGTCGTGGGTTCGGTCCTCCCCGCGTAGTAAATGGCGACTGATGCACGTTAAATCTGTCGAGTCTCAAAGTACTCCATGCTCCCATAACAAATCATACTTCGGGGGGTACTGATCCATGAGTTGCCTTGTCTTCTGGATTGGTCCAAAATTACAAGGCTAGGAAGTTAAGCATTAGTAGTCGTAAACCTAAATCGGGTCGGCTGTTCAACGACGGTTATAAAATTAAATAATACCAGGCTATCCCGGACTAGGATAGAAACTATACGTTATAAAATTATAATATAGTTTAGAGAAAATTAAAATTTTAAATATAAATATCCTTTTCACGCAACTAAAAACATACATGCATATTTTAACGATGAACTTTAGTTTCTTTAGTTGAATTGCAGCAATGAAGACAACAACAAACTCACAATAACTCATAATCGATTGTATACAATTACAGACGATATCGAAAGTGCATAGCATTTGAGTTTTTAGAAGCGAAAATATTTTACCTATAGTGTGAATGCGCCTGATCTTGGTGTAAACGTTTTCCATTTCAGATGCTGAGAGCTTTCTTACACCCTTTAAATAGGAAAGCCTGATTGAGTGTTAGCTTGAAACATGACACAATCGTTTTTTTTTTTTTTCTTTCTTCTTTTTTTTTCCTTTTTTTTTTCTTCTCTGTTCAACAGAAAGATACTAAATTCAGAAGTACCTATATTAAACCACAAATTTTTGAATAGTGCATCGTAAATAATTTTCGTAAATACCAAAAATGGTAGCAACTACTTTACATCAAAGTGGTATTCTACTGCACCAAAAGCCAAAGATAGTTCCTGGTTCTTATGTGAACCTAGAATGTTCTTTTACATTACTTGGTGTAAAGAAGCCATCATGTTTGTTATTCATTAGCACTAAAATTTATGAATGCAGTAAGATATTATACACACAAGAATCAGTTAACTTATTTTTACGAAACAATATAAACTAAGAATAAGTATAGTTTGCATAAATATACTAATTTTTGAAATAAAATGTGTAAAACATGCACGCAACAGATTGACTAAACTAGGCTTAATAGACTGGGCTTAACAGGGCGGATCGAAATTATATTTTCTAAAATTATTTAATACAGTTTACTGAGACTTGAAAATTAAAATATAAATATCATTTTTACTCTAAAAACATGCATATTTTTAATGAAGAACTTTAATTTCTGTACATGAAAAGAAATACTGAAAACAGCCAACTCGTTATAGATTGTAAACAACTACAAACGAAATCAAAACGCGCCAGCATTAAAGTTTTTAGAAGAAGAAATATTTATTTATCGTTTAGGGATAAGATAAATGATCTTGGTATAAACGTTTTTACATTTTCGTGCTTTAAAGCACTCATACATCCTTTAAATTCTTTATAAGAAATCTTGATTTGGCTTTAACTTGAGAAAAAGTGGTGTTTCTTACAACTTTTCGAGTTGTCAATATCAAATTCTGAGAGATATTACACAACAGTTAATAAACAACAACAACAATTACTCTGTAGGTAAAGTACAAAGAATGATAATGAAGTATTCCTCATTCTTGCTACAAGTATCATAACCGCATTGCAATTAATAATAGAAAATGCTGTTACGCAAACCATCGAATAGATTTTTTTCTTCATGTGTCTGTTTGTGTGTTCCTCACTAAATGCTGGCAAAAAAACAAAATTAAAGAGTTATAGGAAGAAGCAATTGCACCAAGCCCAGCCGAAAACATTAATCTTGTGTGAACTTGCTAAGTTTTCTAGAATCTATAGGTATTATTTATTATGTATTTCGTGTCATACGCAGTGTACAGTGTGACAAAAAAAGGGACCACTTTGAATAACTTATGATCTAATGATCGGATCTTCACGTTCTCAGACTCAATCTTAATAGCCAGAGGAGGTGACCTCAAATATTCTAATTAATAAGTGCAGGCTATATTTTAAGTTACGAAATCAGTCACGAAAACGTACTTTCTCTGAATAAACGTACCTTTTTTCGACGGATTCGGATTTTTGATCCCAAAAATATAGGGGGTAGCTGTGATCAGGGAAATATGGTCCCAATAGTTTGATCATTAGATCGTTCCAAAAATTGAACTGCTTAATTTTAATTTCACTTTTTGCGTATTTCGCTATATCTAGTGAACTTTTTAGCGAATTTAAAAAGTTTTCAAACAATTATAAAATTTGTTTATCGAAAGATGATTCCATGCGAAAAATAACTTTCACTAAATATTTACTATTTTTTATTATTTTATTAAACAATATTCGAAGAAAAATTAAAAATATGAAAACATATGATTTGTTCTTCATATGAAATGAATATTCATATGAAGAAAGAAATTTTTTTTAAAAATCCGGAAAATAAAATATATAATCCTTTTATCAGCCCACACGATTATATCCGCAAATATATATATATATACATATATATATGCAGAGAAATCAATGATAAATGTGGCAAAACGCGTTTATTGCCATCGTAGGTGGTGGAGAGGAATTGAAAGGTGATCATACGAAACATCTTAAGTTTCATCCGGTAATCAAACTTGATTTCATGTTTTCCGTCCCACCTTCTTTACTAGTGATTCAACATAGTCCGAAAGTGTTTTTCTCTCACTTGAGTAATTAATATTGTCTTTTAACATCGT
Organism: Parasteatoda tepidariorum; assembly: GCF_043381705.1. NCBI lineage: Eukaryota > Metazoa > Arthropoda > Arachnida > Araneae > Theridiidae > Parasteatoda > Parasteatoda tepidariorum. The sequence continues at coordinate 47,266,417 of NC_092215.1, read as the reverse complement.
TGCAATGAGTCCGAGATACAGGCAACACTCGATCGTGGTGAACTTTTTCAGTGGTCTTGTCTTTATTTTACTTATGCTATTTCATTCTGTTATTATGAACAACTGATACATAAGTAGTTCTTTCAAAGTGGACTCATATTTCATTTCCGCAAATCATGGGAAAATTCATTCCCTCAGCTGTAGAAAAAAATTTAGAAGTCGATGTTGAAAAACGCAAAATTCCGCAACTTCAATCTCAAAAGTATAATTTGGAGCAAATATCTTGAATAGAGATTAAAAAGTTCGTTGCATAATGTTGATAAGGAAATCGATAAACTCTATTTAAAATCTAGCACTCAAAAATCATTACTTTTTCCGTAGAACTTAAGTTATTAGCTATTTTCGTAAATCTAATTTTTCATTAGTAAGCTTTAGTTATTTAGAAATTATTTTCCCTTTTAATATTAATTTTTTTTTCTATTTAAGTGGTTAACAATTTAAAAGACAAATTATCTACAATTGCAATCACTATTTTAAAAACTGTCATTGTCATACCTGTATGCTAATTATATAAGCTCATGTTCATTAATTAAGGATAATGCCAACTACTGCAAATAAAAGTTCAGAAACAAAACAAACGTGACTTATTCATTTTTTAAGCAAAAGATAAAGAACAAAAAAGATGGTGTATCTATGATGCCATTTATACACTACAAAAAAATCTGTTGAATTAAACGAAAACAAAACTGTCAGCTGGTGTGCCAATAAGAAATAATTTATTTCACAGAAAAATACTGTTATTTAAGACACGGGCACCTGTTTTTTAAACAGATAAGTACTGTTGTTTCAGCAAACAAACTTTGTTATTTTAACAAACAAACTTTATTTTAACAAGCAAACTTTATTTTAACAAACAAACTTTGTTATTTTAATAAAACACTATATAAGATAACTATGTCGGCGATGTAGTAGTTGAGATCCGCAAGTAAAATTTTTACGACCAGTCAACTCTGGGATTCGATCCGGGATTGTCTCATTAAGAAGCGAGTGCTCTGTCCCCTGAGCTACCGAAGCTCCAGTTTTAATTATAAAGAAAAATCTTAAACTGTCTTTGTCTTAAAGGTCTTACTGGAATCCTATTTAAATGTATAAACATTTAAGACTATAGTAACCCAACCTCATAAAATTGTCTGGCAACTTAACTTACCAAACAATTATATCTAAAGAAACATAATAATCCGGTAGATTATCATTTAGTCGATTCATAGTTTTATTTATACGATGTTGAAAACCTTAAAATAATTATTGAAAGAGAAAGTATAGAACATAATGGTAGAATGATTTAAGAAAAAGTTAAACTTCATTCGAACTTCAATTGACGGTTTTAATCCATTAATGATTAGGGTGAAAAACCGTACTCCTACCTGAAAACTCTTACCTGTAACAATTATCTAGCGTTATATGTTATATATATATATAACCATCGCTGAACAGTCGACCCGATTTTTGGGTTTACGACTACTAATGTGCAACTCAGTAGCCTTGTAATTTTGAACCCAATCCAGAAGACAAGGGAACTCCTGGATCAAGTATTGGGAGAAATTTCGAATTCGTGGACGACTTTTTGATGGAACCAGCCATCGCTGGGATTCAAGCCCTGTTCACCTCATTGGTAGGTGAACGCTCTATCCCCTGAGCCATCGTAGCTCTTCGATCGAACTGATTTTGGAGAAGTTTACTCAACTCAGCGAGCAATGCCCTCCAAAGCTCCAATAGACTTGTAGAAGGTGAATGATCAGCTGCAAATCTTCAGCCAAGCATGTCCCATACACACTCTATCGGATTCAAGTCAGGTGAGAATGCTGGCTATTCCATAAGGGTGATATTCTATGCGATGTTTGCACGATGAGAAGACGTTGTCCCCCATAAACGCAAATTTTTAAACAAAAAAAATTATTGCACGGAAACAAACGTACATGTTGTTCTAGAATGATGTTCCGATAAATTCAACCTGTCATTGTTTTGTTTTAAATAAGCAGATCTGTTATGAAGTCCAGTATAATTCTACCCCAAACGAGCAATTTTGTCCCACCGTAACAGTGTCGTTCAATGATACGTCTTGGTGGTAGCAGGTACCTTTCGTTCTCCATATGAAAGTCTGACGTGAATTAGTCTGCGAGATAAACATGGACTCGGCGGAAAACATCACACAAGCCCACTGTGACGAAGTCCTAATTACATTCTCTCCTGGCTAATCGCTGGCGACGATGAGTTGTCGTGAGCGGAAGACATCTGACAAGCCTGTGAACGCATAGACCAATATTGCCTAAACATCTGTACACGGTTTGCCTTGAAACTATGGTACCCGTGGCTGCAGATTGCTGACGGTAGAATGCATTTGGCTTTGTAAGTAGGAGGCAACTTGTATTGCCTGAACATTAACGTCTAATAACAATGCCATCTTATTGAATTCGTTGCCAAAGCCTACTTTGGGCAATTCCAAGCTCATCGCATCCATCCATCTAAGTACGCCCGCATTCCAGGCGGTCGGTACCACGTAAAATCATCCACAAGTATTCTGTTATGATACTTGTGAACAATTTTACTTCTTCATATACCACTTTCTGACACTCTCGTCATTGTGACGTGCTATCGGCGTCATCTGGTTGCTTCCTGTAATTTGCATCTTGAAATGCTTGTGATAATACTACAGGTTAAATTTTTTCTTTAGAGTTAAATTTCCATGTGATTCTGAAATATCCCTAATTTACGGACATGCTTATATTTTCAAAAAATTGGATATACTAAAGCATCGTTTATAGTGGACTTATTGCCAAGTCCACAGATACTAGACCAAGTCCACTATAGCGAGATTTGACTGCAACAATCCTCTAATGTGTGTACTTTTCTTAGCTTTATTTTTGACATAGATTTTAAAAATATACAGGGTGTTTATAAAGTCCCGGACCCATTTTGATGTTTAATAACTCATAAAATAATAAAGATAGATTAAAAGTAATAACATAAATGGTTAGATAGACTTAAAAAGTTTCATGACCCTTGTCAATGAACTTCCACATGTGCCCCCTTCGTCGCACGGAGAATATCAAGTCGATAGTCAATTTCACGCCAGGTAGTGGCAAGCACGTCGGCATCCACAGAGGCTATTACGGTTTTCTAATGTTCTCCGACGAAGCATCCTTTCATGTTTCTGGTATTGCTAATCGCCATAATGTCCGCATATGGGGATCTGAAAACCCCCATGAATACCGTGAGACACAAAGGGATTCCCCAAAGGTTAATGTGTGGTGTGGACTAATGCACGACCGAGTCATTGGGCCTTTCTTTTTTACAGAAAAGACGGTCTCATCAGTCGTATACTTAGACATGTTGGAAAACTTCGTATTTCCACAACTAGAAGAGCTTCAGCCACACGTCTTTTTGCAACAAGATGGTGCACCACCTCATTGGGGTATCATTGTTCGTAGTTCTTTGAATGACCATTTTCCAGGTAGATGGATTGGGCGAAGAGGTCCAATTCCTTGGCCACCCAGATCACCTGATGTAGCGCTGCTGGACTTTTTTCTTTGGGGATTTATAAAGGACAATGTTTACAGGAGGATCGTGTCGAACATGGATGACCTAAAAGCCAGAATTACAACCGCAATAGCCTCTGTGGATGCCGGCATGCTTGTCGCTACCTGGCGTGAAATTGACTATCGACTTGATATTCTCCGTGCGACGAAGGGGGCACACGTGGAAGTTCATTGACAAGGGTCATGAAACTTTTTGAGCCTATCTAACCATTTATGTTATTAATTTTAATCTATCTTTATTATTTTATGAGTTATTAAGCATCAAAATGGGTCCGGGATTTATAAACACCCTGCATATTAAAAGGGAAAATATTCTGTGTATCGATGGATTAAAGAAATGTACTACTGAAATGAATAAATCTAGATATTCTTTTACAATAAACTTAATGAGAACTCAATTAACGATCTAACAATATTCAAGATTGGTTACAGTTAAACTAAGATTCAAAAAATTTTCATATTTATTTATAAATTTTACTTACTTTTAATAAGCATTTAAAAAATGATTATATTTCATTGCAAATTATGTTTTTCATTAATGTAATACTTTTAAAATAAACATATATTACTATGAATTTGCTGCGTGTTGAAAAACATGTAAAATGTAAACATATATATTTATAAAATTTGGATGCAATTAAACTAATATTAAAGAGCAAATAAATTTTACTAAATTTTAAAACTACATTGATAAAATAATGAAGTTTAAAATGAAAACTAAAACGTATCTTTTTTATTTTTCTAATGCTGTGATAAGTTATAAAAATTTTAAAATACTACCAATTTACTATTTTTCAATAAAAGAAGTTATTTTGTTTTCATTATTTTGTAAATTCAGAAAATAGACGACCCCTTAAAAAAGCATCATAAATAGAATGGGTCTTGAAAGGTCGATTGTCTCAAAGTATATTTTTCAACGTACTTAAAACATGCTGCTACGTTATTTTCTAAACTGCCTTCTTGGATTGATTTAGCTTTTCTTTGCAATGGCTGACGTTCTATAGCAGTTTTTAGAATTTACCATTAGTCATTTATTTGATTTTTTGTATTTATTTTTTGTTACTCGCATTCTTTCAAAGAAATAAAAAGGGAACATTTATTCCTCGTAAACCTATTGAAAGTTTAAATCTTTGTTTCGCTGTTGAATTTTGAAATATAGGACGTGTTTAAACATTTCATTTAAAAATGGCAATAAGTGTTTTCAATATACTGGTTAAGACGAGGAAGATAAAAAAACCATAAAATTTTAATGAACTTAAAGATAATTTTAACGATTAAAATAAAGATATAAAGTTGAGTTTATGCATTTATTCATCGTAAACTTATATAAAGTTAAAATATTTGTTCATCTTGTGATTCTCGAAATATAAGACGAGTTGCAACATTTTATTTAAAAATGGCAATGTATTGGTTGAGACGATGAAGATAAAAAACCGCAAAATTTCAATAAATATAAAGATAATTTTAAAGATTGAATGAAAGATATAAAGCTGAGCTTATTCATTTTATTCATAAACCTATTTAAAGTCTACATTTTTGTTTCTCTTGTGAATCTCGAAATATAGGACATGTGGAAGCATTTCATTTAGAAAGGACAATAAGTACTTTGAATAAACTGCTTAAGAAAATGAAGATAAAAGCATAAAAATGTTTTCAATATGTAGACAATTTTAAGTTATACGTGTGCAAATATACAGCATAGTTATCTCATATTGTCGTTAGATCGTCTCGTAGACCTTTAGCCTATAAGAAAAAAGCGTATCACGTGATCAATACCCTAAAAAAGGACTTATGAGATATTTGCTTGTAACCAACCACTGAATTCGACCAATGACAACAATTTTTGCTTTGATTCGGTGTTTTATGACAACATTTCAACTTTATACAATCCTTTTCGTATCTTTGCTTACTTGCGATACTCAAATTTGTTCTACATTTGTAACTTATTTTTGATTGTATTTGAATTGTTTTGTTAAATTGTGAAATTAATTAATTTAATTTCATCATCTAGGTTATTATTTGTTTTGTTTGGTAACTATTGATGGAAAGTAAAAATCGTGGACAGCAGAATCACGGAGCAAATCAACATAAAGATCAAGAGAATTCGAACTATAAGAGTTTCTTACTATGCTTCCTACATGTTATATTGCAAGTGACATTTCTAATGTTGTTGTTCGGGTTTTTTTCATCAGATTTAATACATTTATTAAAGAAACTTCTTCTGGAGCTGCTTTTGGTAAAATAATGGGATATACATGCAACATCGCATTTTAGAACAGAGGATTACTCCATTCTCACTGTCTATTTATTCCAAATTCCCTGAGGCAGTTCTGTTTGTTTTTTCCTTTTCCAATCATTTTTTATAAACTAAGAATTGGCGCTTGGAATGGAATGAGTAAAGGGAGATTATTCAATTCCAGAAGTATTTGAAGACTCTTTTGAAGATTCCCAGAAGGAGTAGGCCACGTCTTCTAAGAGTCCTTTATAAGACCGATAACTGAAAACCAGTGTAAGACCATGAACCTAATAGTTGTCTCGTAACTAACGTCCTCAGCCTACGAGTAAGCCGACATTGTCATGTGACAAATTAAAGTTCTATCCTATACTAAGGGCCTACGGAAGGAGGTGGAAAGAACTTTCAATGAATTGATTCTAGATAATAAAAAGTTGACGAAGTCCTATGCTGTGATTATTAAGAGAGTCCATATTGCTATCAGGCATCAGGTGGCTGCTGAATATGTCATGTTGGTGAAATCCAACACGACATATGAGAAGTCAATTAACGACAAAATAAATCCACCAGATGAGAAGTCAATTGAAAACAAAATAATTCCAACAGAATTCAAGTTTGTAGTCAAGTGAGTGAGAAAAAATACGAAATGGCGGAGTACATGTGGCCTCGGAGCACTTTGAGAGGTTTATTAAAGACGAAATAAATCTTGCAGAACTCAAGCCTGGAGTCAAGTGATTGAAGAAAATTCAAATGGCAGAGTATTACTCCATTGAAAAATATAAGTCTGAGTTTGAAGCAACAGGTTTGAGCGAGGCTTTTGTTTGACAAGCATCGTCGAGAAAGAGGCTTTGCATGCTTTACGATGTCGACGAAGCAATCACGAAGGGAGACCTTAATATGCTCCTTCAAGAGAATAATAAAGAACTTACAGATGCTGAATTTGAAGTCGTCTTTTCAATCAAGTCTAGAATCAAGTCAGTTGGGACAATAGAGCCTAAAGTTTTCAAGAAGAATATTCAAATTGTTAACTTCAAGCAAGGTTGACGTGTTGTTACAGTAAGTAATGTTTTAGAGCTCTAAGATGCAAAAAAATCAACAGACTAGGGCATATGGGAACTAAGTGTACTAATGATAAAACATGAGCTAACTGCAGTTTGCCAAGACCCCATGCGAAAAAGTGCATTTTAAAAAGCAATTGTGTGAATTACGCTGAAGCAAACAAGAATTTTGAGCACTAACCATAGTGCCTGGAAAAGAATGCGCTCGTGAAGTGCTGGCACACATGCAAAAAAAAGTAATTTCTACTAATGGAAGAAAAGAATGAACATCTTGTTCTTTGTAAGCCGATCTCTGTCATTCCTCAATCTGCTGTTCTTTCTGCAATCGATGTATTACCATTTTGATGCATTTTCAAATTCATTTTGTATTTTTAAATGAAGGCATGGTTCGTAATTTATAGATGGAAAAACCCTCAGTAGACCACGAGATGGCAGCTGTCTATCTGCTGTAGGCCCAGACGTTTCTCTCGTCAGCAGACGGATTGGCACTACCACCCTGCGGGATCTGAATTTTCCGAGTTTGGTGGGTGCTCATCGGTCTCAATTGTTCAATGACTCAATCAATGTGCTCCTGATATATATATATATAAAGAAAATGAAGATA
>NC_092215.1:47204101-47258270 GCF_043381705.1 Parasteatoda tepidariorum | reverse complement strand
AAGAAAACAATGAGGCATATATATATAAGCATAACGGAAATAGAAGTAAGAAAATAAGAAAAGAACACAAAAACAAAAAGGAAAAGAATCTTAAATAAAAAAGAAAAATAATTCAAAGTTTAGAAAACTCAAAAAAATTTTATAAAATTATTAGTTAAAAATTAGAAAAATTAACAACGAAAATATATTCTGGTTATCAACTCACGCAATTATATCCGCAAAAGTAGTGCTTTCTGATATTGTATTTATTCTGATATTGTATTATTCAAAGCAAAGTGTATCAATGCAATAATTTGCGGAGCACCAACAATGTTTCTTACGTATATAAACAAAAATTTAAAATCGTAACCTCTACAATCTTTAATCCATTTTTAAAATTGGATGTGAATTATTAATTATGTAAACCGGTTTCGAACTGAATAATGAATTAAGAAAGAGAATTTAGACTAGGAAATAGTATGAAACGATTTATTGAAGCTTTTTATATTACTTCCCCCACCCTAAAAGTTGACTTAAAGTCTAGGAAATTTAAAAAATTGCAATTCACTTGTTATACTTTCCTTAAGTGAGAAGCACAAGAATTATGAAAAGACAAAAATTTGTAATATTAACGTACAAGTGGTATGAAAAATTAATATAGAATGTGAAAAACACACTTTCGTTAAAATGGTTAAAAATTTACCACCGAAATAATAATTAAAGTAGCGTTACATTTTAATTGGAGGGTAAAATTATATTAGCGTTACAATTTAATTGGAGATATTAATTTTCATTCATAATAGTTTAAATGACTTATTGTTTTTCAGTTCTTTATCATTTGTTTGAAGTGCACGATGAAAATTTTCATCTGGAAATATTCTTCATTATAACACATTTCAAATAAAATTTTCATTCAAAATGGAAAAAGTTTATGCATAGCTTAAAAATTTAAAAGTATTAAAACGTGAAATATAAAAATATGGAAAACAATTGGCCCATTCTGTTAAAGGAAAAAACTTCGATCTGAAGAATTCGTTAATTGGTTGTTTCATTTAACTATTTAAAAAAAAATGACACGCAATGGTCTTTATTCTGAAGTTTAGGACTTCAGTATTTTTAAGTTATAGTTCAGTATTTGCTGGACTGGATTTTGAAGGGTCGGATCTTCCAGAAAAAGAGGGCAACATGTTCATATGAATCATGTTATGATAGGTCATGCTTCTAGTTATTTTTGAAAATTTGTTAAATTTTTCAAATAACAGCGAAACGTTAGCAAAGCATTAAATTAAATACAAAGCGTACGTTAAAGATAACATAAGTTTTAAATTAACTCTATTAAAATTGCTAAACCATATTAGTAAAATTATTACACTTATTCATGAGATAATTTTAATTTGTCATGTGAGTGATATTTTCGCAGTTTTGATTCATGAACCATTTCTGTATTTTCTTTATTATAGGTATTTCTTTTTATTGATTTTATAATTAAGACAAGAACTTTTTTTCTAGAACTATGTATGTACCTCTAAAAGTAGATGCAAGTTTTTTTTAATTTTGGGGTATTTTAAGTATTCATACATTACTGTATCGTTAGGGGGAAATATGATATGAGTATGTCTAGCATAACACATTTTATTTTATTATACTTTCTTACTAAAAAATGCTGTTTTTTGTTATTTCATAATGGAGAGAACTTCAGTCTAAAGTCACTGTGTGTTTGCGTAGTAAATAAAATGTTTACTCTTTCTTGAGATTGAGAAATAAATAAATCATCTTTATCTTAATAAATAACTTCAGCACAGTACCGAAAAACATATTCCTGTGTCAATACTTTGCACTAGAGAAAATGGTTAGAGAAATGGCTTTGCACTATAAAAAGCATTCTAAAGCATATCTTATAATTATTTATTTTCTTCTTCAACTCATTTATGATTATATAAGATTGCAATTGTTGTCAATAAACAATGCAATAAACTGTGATTAATAGTCAAATGAAGAAAGTATAGCAACAAATGTATACTAATAATAATAATAAACATTAATAACTGATACAATAAGAGTAAACGAAAGCAAAATCCAAAGACAGAGATAACATGACTGTCTTTAGCAAGATGCCATAACTTCTGCTTATTACTCAACCATTTATGATGAAAAAGAAAGCAGAACTGGAAAGAAAGAAAAAAGCATTAAAATACATGAAAAATCCTTAAAATAGCAGGTGTACGACTTTGTGGTTGTGAAATTTCTTGGCATAATATTTTTACATTTGTGGCTATGAAAGTTTGCAAAGCTTGAAAGTTTCTAACCAGAGAACCAAGGATAAAAAGAAATTGTTCATTTTTCCTGAAAAAGTGGATGAATAGTGCATTTCTCTGGGTTATGTTGTTTTTAAAACTTTATGGCTAAGAAAACAATGAGGCAAACTTTTTGAATTTTTTCAATCATCATTAGTCACAATGCGTACTATCATACATTCCATCTTTTTTTTCTCATTTTTCTAATATTTATCTTCTAAAATTTTATAACGTGAAACTAATAATTTATTCGGTGCCTGGTATAAATATAATTTATACAACTTTTAAATAATAATAAAAAATTCTTTCAACTGTCCTCAAATGTATTTTTGCCATTTTATTCCCCCCATAGGTAATATTTCTATGAATTTGGTTCCAGCGGCAGTTTTCATTCCAAAGCATTAAATTGGTCAAAATGAACCCTGTTGTCTGGGTAACTTTTCCCACCGTGTTTTTTTTTTTTTTCCAACCATGTCTAAAACTCTCAGTAGATGGTATAAATAAAATAATTTTTATATTACATTCTTAAATCATATAATAGCTACAGTATATATCGATAGTACTTTCTAAGCGAAAATAAAAATTTCAGAAAAACTATCAATTTATTCCATTTTTATAAACGTTTTCTGCGATGCATGATATCTATCTATCTATCTATCTATCTATCTATCTATCTATATATATATTTATCTATCTATCTATCTATCTNGGTGTAACACAAATTCGAATTTAGTGTTAAAAAATTCTAAATATTGCGCATTATTTCAAGTTAATACAGAACTTCAAATAGTTTAGTTAAATCTTAACACCAATAATTGATAAAGATTACACCAAGCTCAAATGTTACTTATGGTTGGCAATAGGCTAGATAATTTATTGTCGTGCTCGGTAAATTTTGTAAAATTAAAGGTAAATTGTGATGTTATTTGAGTTCGGTGTGATATAATGGAAGACAGAAAACTCCAATTACTCATTGTGAATGAGTTTACTTAATTATCAACATTATTTCCGAAGGTATGAACTTTTTTAATTCTTGATCTATGATGGCGGACATCGAAGAAGCCTAACTAGTCTTAGCTATCAGCCTCAGTACCTACTACAGGAGAGAAAGTTCCAAGATCGCAGTGGATTATTTGCCAAGCAATTTATTTCTTCTTATCGGATTGATATGACAAACTACTCATATAAACTCTTATAAAGGTCATGCATGTTTTTATACGAATCTATCGATTGTGGTTAATAATTTTATAATATTTAACTTCGATCTGCATCAGTTTTGCTAAGCCTAGTTCGAATTCATATTAATATTCTATCTGTGTTGAGTGTATGCTTGATTACAAACGATTTTTAAGAAATAAAAAGACGCATATGGATCTAACTTACTTCATATTATCGTAAAAATAGTTTAACTGACTCTTATGAGCACCATATCTTACAGTAATTATAAATTATAGTATTACTGAATGAAAAAAAAAGAAAACGGTTGCGGGTACTTTACACCATATATTGTTACAAGAACATTCTTCGTGCTTCACTGCAATAAAAACTATCCTCTTGGTTCTTGGTGTAGTGGAACTTCAGATTGGTGTAAGGTGGTTGAGTTAACACCATATTTTGTTGTTTATACATAAGTGATTGCAGTGCGGTGAAATGAATTTTATTTAAACGAAAAGCCACTATTAATTCAGTCTACCCAACTTACAATTAGCGATCTTAATTTGATCTTAATTAAATTTTTCACAGCATCAAGAAACCTCTCCTTAAATATGTTATATCATTAGCATAGACGATACTTTAAATTATGACATCAGACACAAAAACGAACTTTTTCTGCAGAAACAAGCCATTTTTCAACATATATATATATATATATCTTAAAATTTCGAAATAATATATATATATATAGAGAGAGAGAGATAGCACTTATGATTTTAGGATATATGAGACAGAGATTTCATTTCCATCTTTAAGTCTTAATTTATTTTGTATTAAATAATATTTCTAACTAAATATTTCTTTAATAAAGATTAGTATTATTAGAATTATTTTATATAAGACCAAGATAAGGGATAATTTGATGAGATTCGACAATAATTGTCTTTCTTGAATTTGCTGAAGTGTAACTGTTGTAAACTGTGAAAGCTTTTCGATACCTTTTGATGGAATTATCTAAAATACTCTATCAATTCACATAATATTACACTTTATGATACATATTACGCACTTAGGATACGTTTCAAGATGCATAGTGTTTAGAAATATGTTTGAAAACAAATTTCTTACATATTTATGTAATTTCAGAGACTTTATTTCATTTTCTATAAATAATATTTGAGCTAAATATTTAAATTATAAAAAAAGTTTTTTTTGATAAAATCAATATATTTGGGGTAAGGTGATGTAATTTAAACTCTTGAAGATTGAAATTTTTTATATATTTTGCTGCAATTTCAGATTATATTCTTTCGGCAAACCTAACCCAACATTGCTGTCATTTAAATCCATTTTTTTTCCTTACACTCTAATTTTTTTCTTAAAGGGATATTTAAAGAATTTCTGCTAAATAATTTTTTATGGAAAAGTAAGTCCTTTTATTTTTGTAACTAAAATTTCATAATTATTTTTCATTAAACTTTAAATTTCAAAGATAGAATATGAAAATTTGAAGTTTAAAAAAATTATTACAACAAAAAATATTACTGAACAATTAAATTTCAAAGTTGACCTTGCATGAAAATAACTATTCCAGGATTTTGATAAAAAAATAAAACAATAATATTATTTTATTAAAGCAAAATTTAAAGCTTTTAATTTTTTCACATAAACTTTCTCAATTATTTAAAATATACCCTTAATATTTTGAGCAGAATTAACTTTTGATTCTAATGCGAAATTTATTGACATATTCTCATGCCAAATTGTTGTGCCCCACAAAACTCACATTTTTCAAAATATTTCAGAATCAGTCTATTTTAATTAAAAAATTAAATGGTTTTGCAAAATATTTTATCAAAAATGTGAAGCCAAACTATTTCTTTATATACATTAAAAAAGTTAGAATACTACATTACAAACTCTGTAAATTATAGGAAATCGAAAATGTCTACATGTCTGCTGTGTCAAGAAATTTAAGTCACTTAATCTAATACATGAACAAATTCACATGCAAAAATTATCATGAATAAGGTTATGTCATGTTCACTATATATTTTACTTATGCTAATATTAAATCATATTTATGATAAATAATAATACTTATTTTCATTGTCATGTCGTGTTATTTATTATACTGCAACAAAAAAAGTTCAAATGTTCTAATGCTATTGCTAATGCTAATCCTAAGCAAAATGATTGACAAAACAACTAAAACAACAGTAGATTTATTAATGAAAATATAGGACACAGCTACATTTTTTGTTGATGATCAACACCCGAAAATATTTCGCAACTTGAATACGGTTCTAGTTCCTGATTGTAAAAATAAATTCATGCCCGTTAAGTTATCAAGACCATAAAAATACAGGTCAACCTGTAAATTTTATCCTCGATGAAAATATATGGTCACTGACCGTAAATATACATAAATATTTCTATACATGCTTGAAAAATATTTCTTTATTTCGGACCTTGACGTTGTTTGACTCAGACGACTTGTTTGTTGAATCAAAGTTAATCCTGGAACGATACGCAATAGTGTAGCGCTGACTGACTGGCTTCGAATCTGGTACATTTGCCTCCGTAGCTTCGATGCTGAAACCACCATGAAAAAGGGTCTACTTTTTCGAATTGAGCTGGGAAGCTTTATATAGTGGCTGTCGCTTTATGTAGTGACTATTAATTTTAACAATTTGTGCAAAAGTAATTTTTTTAAGGTAAAGTCATAAAACTATTATTAAAAGATATTTAGTAATTGCACTAAGCTTTTTTTTCTCTCAAAGAAAGGAGTTGTCGTTAAAAATTAACAGTAAACTATCTTAATTTTGTTAAAGTTCGTTATTATTATGGTTACTATGCTTTTTTCCAAATAAGGAAGCTGGACGCAAAATTTAACTGTCAACTCTCACAACTTTACGGAAATTTCTATTAGTGTAATAGCCTCTAAAAATGGTCTTAAAAATTAGAAAAAAAATGACCTTAAAATTAAAAAAACTATATTATTCTTTAGTTATATTTAGAAAATATAGTATTGAAATACGTATCTTATTTTAAATCTGGATGCAGGTTTTAGACGTCTGAAATAAATATTTGAGGGGAAAAATAATATATGACGAAAACAAAGCTACAAGAGGTATTAAGAGTTAAATTTTTTTTAAAAATTATAGCGAATTTGAAAATGTAAACGTAATATATACCTCAGAATGTAAAAATCAAATATCCATAAACGTAAAAAAACAACAACTCTAAAATCTCAAAACTGACCAAGAAGATTTCAAAAGCTGCCCTTCAAAAAAGAATCCGAATATACATAGAAAGTAAATACCATCAAAATTTAGATTTCAGAAAATATATTTTATAAACATATATACTGTAAAAACATTTGGATAAAATTTCGATAAAAGTACCGGCACTCTGATGCCGTCTGGTTCAATACTTTGCCACCAATACTTTTCAATACTTTTAACGTAAAATTTTACTGATAAAAAAATCTGATATTTCAAAATTTTTACAGTAATGTTTATTGTAAAATCATTGAGCCAGTGTAATCAAATAAATATTACTGTAAAAACTGCGTTATAAAATTTTATAGTAAAAATGGGTTTCACGGTGTTTTACAGATGCTGCACTGAGGGTGCTAGAAATATTTACTGGTATTTGATTTAAAATGGAATTTAAGAGGACTTGAATAAAATTTTACCGGAATTTTTTACAGTGCATTTGATTCATAGATTTTTCTTTTTCAATTAGATTTTTCTATTACAATTATTTATGTGCTAAATAGCACATAAATAATTATAACTGAAAAATCTATGTGCTATTTATGTGCTAAATAGCACATAAATAATTTTTTTTAGTAGCAGGAAGAAAAGTGGATTCAAAAAGTATTTCAGTAAATATAATTATTGGAAGAACTTTTTTTAAAAAAATATTGTAATATTTGGTATTTTGCATGGAGTCCCAAAATTTTCGGGTTTTTCGATTTTTTATAATAAAATAATAGGAAAGCAATTACGTTTTTCTATTGACGTTTAATAGTTAAATAAGCAGGGAACAATTTTTAGTCTTATATTAATAAATTAAGTGTGAAGATAAATATTGCATTTTTGTACCGATTTACAGTCTTTGGCATTTACTTCTGATACTAAAATACGCAATCTTCTAAACATTTAAAAATTACTCTATTCAAGACTTCTTTTTAAGATTTTTTCTCGATGCATACAATTTGTTTTTGTTTTTATAAAATTATTTTCTCTTCTTTTCTTTTTTGTCCTAGTGAACCATTAAATATCCATAAAATTTTTCGAAAAAATTTCAAATATTTTTAATTCTTATACAACTAAAAAAATATTATAATTCAATATTACCCTCTTTTTGATTAAAAAAAATATGTATGTTCATTCATCTTCTGGACTTTTTGTATTAGTATCTTTTAAAAAAAGAAAAGATTCAATATGTTTATTATATCTAAATATATATATGTTTATTATATCTTAATATGTTTATTTTTCTTTTTTATTACATGTGGAAAATTTACAATTCAAATTATAAATTTTCTCATTTAAAAACAGAAATTAAAATCGAATTATTGAACTATTCCGAATTCCACCCACATATTTTGCTTAGTTTCTTAGATCTATCATTTTAAAGCTGAAAAAAACAAGGTTATGCTATCACGAAAATATTAAAAAATGCTTCAGTACCGCTTATAATTCAATAGAAAGACTGTAATAGAATATAAACTCGTTCTTATTGAGATAAATAAATCTTACATATTTCCGTTTATATATTTATATTCATACAGTGCTCAAAGCAATAAAACGATACTGTAAGTCCCGTATAAATAACGGTATAAGCAATTTTTTTTTTTTTTTTGCATGAAATGAAAGTTGTTATTGTTGTTGTTCATTTACGTCGCACTAGAGCTTCACAATGGGCTATTAGCGACGGTCTGGGAAACATCCCTAAGGATGATCCGAAGACATGCCATCACAATTTTGATCCTCTACAGAGGGGATGCCCTCCCCGCTTCGGTAGCCCGACGACCTGCACGCGAAGTCGAGCACTTTACGGTAGCACAGTTTAACGAGGACCAATACCGCACACCCTCGGTCCCTACGCAGGCTGATCCAAGTCCTCACCCACCCGCACACTGACCGCAACCAGTGATGCTTGACTTCGGTGATCTGCTGAGAGCCGTGTCTTAACGATCAGTCCACTGCGGGACCATAAAATGAAAGAAGAGAGTCTCAAATGCAATTTTTTTCTTACTTACAAACTTCGCAGTATGCAAATTTTGAGTTTGATGACGAGGACGACGCTTTATTGACAGCGAATTTAATTTGGCGTTCAACTTAATATACGACAAAGCGGAAAAGAATGATCGACATTCAGTAAGCGCGTTGATTTGATGAGCGCGATGTCCCAACGAAGTCATTTAAAGGAATCAGAAGCTTGGAGAATTGCTGGATGGCTGGAAGGGTGGGGGGTAAAAACAGGCCGAAGTAGCGGAAGCCATTGGAATTTCACAAAGTGTGGTTTCCAGGATCTGGAACCGTTTTTTGGATACTGGAAATGCAGGTGAAAGATCAGGGCAAGGGCGTGGACGTGCAAATGCACCCAATGAAGACCGTTATTTAACGTCAACGGCTCGGAGACATCGAAATGTGAATGCCACTCTTCTTCAACAACGACTTCATTGGGCTACTGGCACCCCAGTTTCGACACAAACTGCCCAAAACCACCTTCATGCTGCTGTATGCTCGCCGACCAATGGTGTGCGTCACGTTAACAGCAACAGAGCATGTGAACAGGAGGAAACATTAATGGCGCAATATTCTTTTCTCTGACGAGTCCCATTTTCCTGTTCATCTTGATAATAGGAATATTTTTATCTGCACTAGAAACAATCCTGCGTTCGCGCACGAAAGTGTAAGATTTGGCGGTGGGGCAGTGATGGTCTATGTTGGCATCTCCATTGATGGGCGCACCTATCTCCATATCTTTCGAAATGGAGCTCTGACCGATCACCGATATTAGGATGAGATTCTGAGAGATATTGTAGTCCTTACTCTGCAGCAATTGTAGATGACTTCATGTTAATAGACGACAATTGCTGGCTACATCGTGATAACTTGGTGAATGATTTCATTTTGGAGGAAGGAATCATACGAATGGATTGGCCGGCGTGTTCTCCGGACATGAACCCATACGAGCATGTTTGGGACATTCTGAGCAGACTGGACGCCTACCAACCCCATTGACTCTCCAAGAACTGGAAAGAGCTCTTTTGGAGGAGTTGGGCAGAATACCCAAGTCCCTCATTAATAACCTCATTAACTCGATGCCTCATTGGTATTCAACGTTGCTGGTCATCCGGGGAAAACCACTTACTAAAAACGATTTTCTTTCAAGGAAACCTTTTCTTATTTGTTTTTCTCATATGCACAAATTGTGTTTTTATTCCTTATGTTACCAAATGCTCAATAAATCGCCCTTTTTTCGGCCAAACCCGGCCTACTACGTTTGTCGATAAAGTATAAGTGCAAGATCAACGCTATATATATATATATAATTAAATATTTATATTTTATCATGAAAAGTAATGCTTTTCATAAGTTGTGGTAAAATTTTAAATCATTCAATTTAAGAAATTAATCTTAAAACCTTTCCAATAACCTTCATTCAGAGTTAACTAAAATTGCACCAGGAATGTATATCTATAAATTTATTACATTTATGTTATATTGGAATCTTTGAATTTGAACTATTCTATATACATATTTTTGTGAAAATTTAAGTATTCGTTATATAAAATATTACATTTTATTCCAAAGGCGCAATAAGAAAAATAGAAGTTCAAAATTTGTAATCATGAAGTAATAATATGTCAGTCTGAAGTAATAATAAATAGCCATTCTAGATAGGAATTTTACGAAGTATAAATAAGTACAGTGCAATTAAACTTTATATATTTTACATTTATTTTTTTGAAGAAAAAAAAATCCTGGGAAGAATTAGAGTATATAATAGTAATTTTTTTCGGGTTTTTTTAAACAAATTTTGAAGCTAGACTCAGAATAAATTTTAATTATATTTTTTATTCATTTATTTAAAAAAAAATTCGGATTACACGTTTTGTTTAATTTAAAATCCATGAATGCTGAAGAAGAGTTTATCAACTAACCGGGCTCAAGCCTCAAAAATCTATACAAACGCATCGGAATCCATTCAATCGGTTAAAGATTGAATCCTAATACTTGCTGCAATCTTAATCAGTTGTTGAATGGGAACATAAAATGCTGTGACTAGGGTATTAACAATTTCGGGAAGGCAACATAAGACCTGTGGAATTTATTAAAACCGTTTTTGCTATTTAAATTTGTGAGGAGACTCACCCGAGTTTTATTTGTTGTCATGAAATTTGAAACATTTCATCATTTTTTTTTTCCTTGTTAAATAATTAAAATGGTTTTGATCACGTGATTTTTTTTATATAGCAGAAATGGTTCTTCAAGCGAGAATGAAAGGAATTCCCTTCCAATCTAATTAAAAAAGGCGAAAAGTAGCCAAATCCAGAGAGATGGCTCTTTTTGGAATACTTTTTATCCGTTGAAGAAGCCCAGGAATCATTTCGGAAAAGTGGGGGTGGAGATATTTGACGGATAGGCAGCTTCCCCCCCACCATGAGAGTTCCACCAATGAAGCAGCCGAGGAAAGAGGGAATAGGGAAGAAGGGGGGGATCTGGTGGGGAGTGATAAAGGCCCTCTCCTTTGTGTAGAGAAATGTGGCCCTCAAGATATTAGAAAAGGGACGAAAATGGACTCAATGCTTACATACTTTATTTTATTTCCTATTCCAGCTGATTGGATGATCATTAAACATTTCTTCTTTGCATACCTTTCAATTTACTACCACAAATGATTCCTTTCAAATAATAGGAAGGATGTCCACAAAAAGTTCATCAAGTATAACGAACATTTCAATAGTTAGGAGATGCTACAAAAACTAATAGCCCGAAAACATTTTGTTTCATTTAAAATTTCGAAATAATTTAAAATATAATGCGAAATATATAAAATAAAATTATCTAAATCTTAATTTATATAAGAGTCAAAGAAAAAAAGCATCGATATAATTGTATTTATTAAAATATTTGCCAAATACAAATTATCTAATTAATAGAAGGACAAAAAAATTACATCTGAACACCGGAAAAAAACTTACCAAAATAGAGAAATTTCGCACTTTTAAGTAACATTCCGCATGAGCTAGTACAAATGCTCTGCGTAAACTCTATAAAGAACCGAAATTGTTTTATAGTAACTAACCTGTGCAGAACATATTTACGTAAACTTGCAGGATGCTAAGTGATTAGTTTTTCTAATTAAAAAAGATTACATTATTAACCATTTGCCAATTGATAAAATTTGAACTAAAATTAAAAATAATTCGAATATAATTTATTTTAGATTTATACCAAATAATCACTCCAAGGTGCTTATGATGGTTTTATAGAACCTTCCCGAAAAAAAATACCGAATAGGTTGAGAAAATTCTCGTTCCTACTAAAGTATAAGGCTTTACTTTTTAACAAACTTTCTGCAAATGAACGAATCAAAGCAACTTAAACAGAATTAACTCATTTGCCTGGAAAAAACATCTTTCTCATTTTTGAGTTACATTCACTCGAGACTAAGCCTCGAGGGTTACAAAAATAACTCAAATAAACCATTTTAATTTAAACTTTAAATAATTTCTATCATTTTAGATTAACAATCAGCATCATTTGAATGATATCATTTTCATACTAGGGTTAATTTCTATCATGTCATATTATCAATCGCCATTATTAGAATAATTGTCATGAGTCATTATAAGACCATAATGGAGTTAATTTTTTTTTTTCATTTTCGCTGTATTCTGTAGTAGGCGAGTATAATAAATCTGGTTTGAGTTAGATTGTCATTAAATACTGAGTGTTAGAACAGGGCTGAAAATATATATGAAGTTAGGGTAAAGTGTGCAAGTATTACGGTAAATGTGATTTTGCATTATCACTGATCATCCAAATCATCACTAAATTTGGTAAATATGATAAATTATTTAATCAAATTTACCGGTTCGTTAGCAAAATCCTCAAATTGTAGCGGGAAATGTAATCAATTCAGATTATATTGCGGAATAGTAAGAACTTAATTCCAAAAATGAATATTATGTAATATTACTCATTATTTCAATAATTATGTAGAAATAGTCACTGTTTATTTTTTATTTTATCTTGCAAGACATTCAATTTCACACTACCTCCCTAAAAAAAGTTTTTTTTCTTCAGATTTGAAGTTTACTATGAATTTTACACTCAGAATAAATTTTAAAAAAATGTTACAATATGGAATACTATGCAATATCTCATAACCTTACAGGGAAAAAAACCTTAAGGTACATCAGTGGGCAATGTATGAACATGCACTTTTTAACATATTTACCAAAATATGCGATTATTATTAAAAATAACTGAGCTAATCGGGTTAATAAACGGATAGGAAAATGAGAGCCATTTCCCGATATTCTTTATGCTGAGTTTTTTTAACGTTAAAAGCCCTCCTTCTACTAACGTTTAACAGTTATTTAATGCATTGACATTTTTTTGAGTTTAAGAAGTTACGGCCTTTAATTGAAACAGTGCAGTAAGATTTAATAGCCGTCATGACGTTTTTCTAGTAATATCGTGACGACTACAATTTTATTCTTTACAACATTTTTCTTGAAAATATTATTTATTTATTTATTTATTTATTCATTTATTTATTTTGAAATTAAGACCTTGATACTCCACAAAATAATTCACTGCCCCATCACCAGTTGGAGATTATATAAACAAATTGAAAGCGTTGATAAATATTCAATAATTTATCACATCTATCAAGTTTAATTTTGATTATGAAATCACATAATCACCAGTTCATTAAATTTATATANTATATATATATATATATTACATATATTCGGTAGGAGTAAAACATCCATGACTACCAAGACATATTAACTATAATAACATATATATTCAAAAATGAAATCTAATAAAACCGTGATTTATTTATTTACACAGAATCCTAGTGTTGTCACGATACAATAAACCAGAAATGTGAAACATTTTCTTTGAGTTGATTTGAATGACTTTTTGCAATAAATATGTAAACCAAGATAATTTAGCCTTATTTATTTATTTTCGGGTAGATGCTTAGTTGGTAAAGTCTTTCAATCACATTTCAGCTATCAAATCAATAGCACTGCCTGTCTGTTTTTTCCTAACAGAATTTGCAACTAAAGTTCAATTAAACGCAGCAAAACTATCTGGTTCAAAAAAACAAAAAAAAGAAGTTCTCAACACAAGTTAAAAAGAAATTCACCGTTTTTTCAGTGGAGAATTTAACTCATTCATCTTATCGTGGTTTTTCGGAACTCTGTCGCCAAGGGAAATATAAAAAAAATTTACATTTTAAGTGTCCCACGCTTGAAGCAAAACGATGATTTTAAACTATAGTTTATCTTGCCTTGAAGAATTATCTGGGAATTAGAACGGACGAATAACTTAAATATTTTAAAAGCAGCTAACTTTTTCAAAAATTTCCAGTTTGGAAACACCCCTCTCCCCCCCCCCCGTAGATGAAAATTATCAAAATCACTGCCTTATTCTCAGTTTTTGCAAATTGTTTAGAGAAATATTTGTTTCAGAATAAGATATAATTTAGCATCCAAATCTTAAAAAAGAGGATATGGGAAGTTTTATTCATCTTTTTTAAATTAAGGACAATAAATTCGATAATAAAACTACCATTAATTAATTGAGAGTTTTATGTATAAAATAATTTAATTTCTCCATTTATTTTTAATGCCCTGAAATTTTGATTTGCTCAGTTTTAAGTATTTTGTGGTTCACAGCATTTTCGAATGATCGAAATAAAATATTCTTAGAACTCAGTGAAGAGTAGCTGCTTACATTGTATATCCACTTCATCTTTAAAATAAAATTAAAATATTGTTGAGATCAGAAAACAAAACTGGAAAACCATTAATTTTTATTTCTAAAATATATTTTATGGTATGAATAAGTTTGAAGTCTCTCAAAAAAAGACCAAGATAATAGTATTATTATAATCGGTTAGACCCAATTAAAATCAAGATATCAGATCAAAGTAAGGCCAGCTCAAAATCAAGATATTGTAGACAATTTTCTTTCATGTTGCGCATTAGAAGCTCTAATCAGCCAGTTGCACACTCAATTAAATATTAAATTTAATTTACTCCATAGAATGTTTTGTTCATTGTTTTAATGTTTTGGGTCGTATGCTAGTAGGGATTGATCAAAAACGGAAATAAGTGTTCGGAAACAAAAAAATTTTGCACCATGATAATGCGTCTTCTCATAAATTGATGTTGTAAGGCTCAGCAAAAAAATTAGCAGAAGTACATTGCTGTCGGAAGTGATTACTTTGAAGGAGATTAGATAAATTCGGGCAATTTAATTAATGTCATTTGTTTTACACTAACTTTTCAGGCACTTTTTGATCACAGAAAACATAGTAATATAAAATATTTTAACACACGTTAAACCATATTAACATGCAAATTTGCTGCAATAGTATTATTGTGCTAAATTGAAGCAGATTTATAGTACTTTAGTGGTGTGATTGTTATGGGAGAATATAAGAAGTCAACGAACAATCAAATAACACTTTAAAATAACTAATAAAATAATAAAATAACTAAATAAACACAACTTTAATAAAATTAACTTATCACTCATAAGACATAAACGAACATACTGCACCTGGAGAAAAACAAGACTGAACAAAACTGTGAATTCCCTTTCGGACAATAATATTTCGAAAGCTAAAATTAAATTGAGTATTGTATAGTCCAGCAGTACGGCACAATCTTCAAATGAAAAACAATGGTATAAACAGGATCACTACAGCACAAATAAAATCAACGCAAGTTTGATTAAATGTGACTAGCTACATTAGTTTAACCACGAATGGAAATAGAGCTAGTAATAAAAAGTTATATAATTTAAGACCTTATCAAGGCAAAATTACGCAATACTTTACTTACTTCAAACTTTTTATGACGCTTCCTTTTTTTTACATAATTTGACAATATGCACAGTGTGAAAACATTTTTAATAATATATATATTAAAACTTAACAAAAATGATAATGATATTATGCTTCCTTCATAGACAAGAGTAAGGACGAAATAAATGTTGGTTAACTTTCAGTGACATTACCCGATTTTTACATAATTTGACATGCACAAGTAGCAACACAAACAAGTGACACGCTAAAAGTATAAATTGAAACTAAGAGAAATGAGAATGATCCAAGACTTATTTTATCGTTGAAGATACGGACGAAGTAAAGTTTCAACGTCTATCCCCTGTTTTTGCATAATTTACATAATTGCATTTTTCATTGGCAAGAGTATGGGCAGTAAAAGTCCGTTAACTCTCAATGACACCTCCCCATTTTTACATAATTCGTCAGAATGGACAAATGAGAACATTTCTTTAATGACAGAGAAAGGTTACTCACTCATTGGATCGGTCCTTTCATTGAACCACCTCTGTTATTTTATGTTATAACCTACTCTGAACAGCCGATCCATTTCCGGATTTACAACTCTCAATGTTCAACTCCATAGCTTTGAAATTTTAGAACCAACTCAGAAGACAAGAGAATTCGAGGATAAAGCATAGGGGGGAAAATAGACTTCATGAAGGACGCTTTAATGGAACTAATCCGCATTTGCGTAACACGGAGAAAAGAAGCACGAAAACCTCCCTCGGTTAGCCTGTCGTCAAGGGAAGTTTTAACATATGATACTTACACCACTAGGGGTATTTTACGTCAGCACTGTGGTAGGTGTGAACAAGGAGCAGAATTGGTATCGGCCAGCCATCGCTGTGATTTGAATCTGGATCACTTCATTGGCGGCGAGCGCTCTATCTCCTGAGCCAACCCGGCTCATTTGCATTATTTTGCTGTCATTCGCAACTGTTGTGCTGATTGCTTAAAATGAAGTGTGAGGATCACTATCTAAACATAGATCAATAACGTGAAAATCGGTTTTCCCAGAGAGTTATTATACGGTGAAGATGCGTGGTGCTGTGAGAAAAACCGTTCCTATACACGTGTAGATAAGAAAAAAAAGAATAGTGAAAAACACGGTAGGAATTTTCGAGAGAATTTAATGATTTTGGAAGGATTTTGAGGAGAAAACTGTCCCCCCCCCCTCCCGATTTTCAAATTCTCAATATCAAAGATTGTAAATTTCGTTTCAAAATTTTCAGGGGATGCAAATAAATACTTGTGACATTCAGGGAAAATCTTATTTTTATGATTCAAATCGAATGCTTTCTCCTGAAGCCCTCGTGAACCCTTTTTCCCACTTTATGCCCAATTATGTCCTATAAAGCATTTTCTGACTTTGAAACTATATTTAAAAATTACTTATTAATAGAAACTTAGCTTGCTTCGTTGGGCTCTTATTTTTCCAATATTTACTTAGCATTTTATAGTCTATATGCGGAAGGTAAATAACAAGGGGTGCTGGGATGGGAGGTCACAGTGGGTAGCTATGATCTCCCATACATTTTTACTATTCGACAAATTTAATCTGGGCATTCGGCATTTTTACGAAATTTCATTTTCTCTCTCTCACTTATTTTAGAAAACTCAAATAAAATTAGTCAATATCACGCTTTTTTTTTAACTTTTTAAATAGCGATGATAAAAATATGCAAAAATATTATTTTACGTATTTATACCACAATTCTTACACTTCATAAGGCAAAGAGGGTATTAGATTTATTTCTTCAATAAATCTGATACCCTTTTTGCCTTTAGAAAGCCTATTTTTCAATAATTTGTCATTGTGCTTCTGTTTCCGAGCACAAGTGGGCCAGTTTCATTTGAAATTCAGGGATAAACTGTTAACTAGCTCATCTTCAAAAAACCCTTTTCTATAAAACAAAAGAAAAATTCGAAAAGTGAAACAGTGAATAGGTAAATAGAATTTGGTTAGTTATACCAGAGTGAAAAAAATTATCAATTGTGATTACATACTGCAGAAATATATCTGGATTTTTAAAACTTAAAATGTATATGATTAAAAGACTGCGTTAATTAGCACAAAGTTCAACACTTAACGTGTGGAATTATTTTTATCTCTTTCTATTAAAAAAGAAAGTAAAAACAGCCGCTCACTGTCCTAATTCATAAACGATTAGTTGGAACAATATTTTGCACATTTCTATGAAAATGATTCTGGTAAGAAGACATAAATGAGCATTCATATTTATATATATAATAATAATATAAAATATATAAATATATATATATTTTAATTTTTTTTCTCTTGCAGTTATGTACTCTTATGTCTTTAAAGTGGAAACATTTTGCTTAAATTTTGAATTAGTTGTGAAGTAATTAAATAGTTTATACCGATATAGTACCAGTCCTTCGAATTTTTAGAAAAACGTATTGCAGAAAAAAATAATTTTTTGCCGTTTTGTACTTTGACTGAAATCTCTTTTTTTAAATTTTGAATTAGTTTCGGAGTAATTAAATTTTTTAAAAAAATGCAGGGAGAAACAAAATCCGGTAAAATTATCGTACTGTTTGGTAATGATACTTTTGTTTAAAAAAAATGAAGAAAAAGAAGAAAAATATTATAGTTCTGGTAATGGAAACCAAAATATACGGTATCACGACAAAATTACCATATTTTAACACGTTTACCAATTTTATTGCATACTATAAAGCCATTTTTTATGGTTAATTTTGCTAAAATCATTACTAAAGCTCTTCAATGAAAAGGAGCCAGAAAAAAGCGTAGAGCCAGAAGCACTGCAAAATTTTCCGTATTCTGCTAGTTTTGACCATGCTTTTTTCCTCTGTGGGGTATTTTTTATATTATCCAGAAAGGTAAGCAAAAAATGAGTATTTTTTTACATCATTTGGGCACAACAATGCCAAATATTCTTCTATCATTAAAAAAAAAAATTGGGATTATTTATATAGGAGGACTCAACATCAATAATATTCTATTTTTATTCGGTATTCGAGGATATTTGCTGATCGCCACATTATTTGTTATTCTGATTGTGGGAGAGTAAAACTATTACCTAAGTCTTCAATTTATCTACGAATAAATTTATTTATTTTCTTTATTTTCATTTATCAAATGGTTCATTAATAGTTTTATGTGCTCCCTAAAATAATTAAGCATAAAATCGTTAAATCAGTTACATATTTGTAAAAAAGTAAACATAATATGAAAATGGAACCAAGAGAATAATTTACTTTTTTACTGCAACGAATGAACTACATCCTTATGTATACTTTATTTTACAATGATTACGGCTTTTTGACTTACTGTTTCAAATTTGGCAACTGAATGTATTTTGAAAAATGCCATTACATTTATATTCAATAATCGGTAACGTGTGCTGAATTGAATATCTCCTTCGTCATTTCTCAAATAATAAATGAATGAAAGTGTTAAAAATTTGATTGATTTTTATGAGTTTGATTAAATTTCATCAGAGCCTAAAACCACAACAATGATAGTTTATGTGCTGAAATTAATTAGGTATTTATGATGATCCCGAACATTTTGAATCAAATTTATTAATTAAAGAAGAATAAGAATCATTGCCTTTTTAGGATTCGGTCCAATTTGTTCAAAATCGGAATTTCCCCTCTCCCAAAAATTCGTGGTGTGCCTGAATAATAATTGCATAAACAAGTACAAAACTACAAAATTTGATTGAATACTACGAAATTTTTGCCAATATTCAAAAATAAGTGGCCCAACGATTGCAATCTTCCATCTAAATAACAGAAATGTAGATAGTGCAATGTTTTTTTCATAACAGTACAACCGAAATAAACTTTCATAAATTTTCAAAATCAACATAACTTCTCAATATTTTAACAACTTTGCTTAAAATTTAACATGTGCTCGACTAACGTATTTTTAATTTAAATTATAGAGAAAAACACCATTTGAAGTATTCATCATCAATAAATCACTATTTATTATATGCAATATAAGCTTATAGAATTATGCAAAAATAAAAACCGAGCAAAAAAATAATATTTTTACGAACTGTGGAGCAGATAATGTTCATCATTTTTTGAGAGAAGAAATTACAGATAGAAGAAACATAAAAAAGTTACTGTGCTATATTTAAATACTAAATCCCTAAAATTATTACTTTGTTAATGAAAAGTGTTTTAAAATTTTGAAAGATATATTGAAAAAGTTTCCATAAACAAAATATAAATACAATCCTAATGTTCAAAATCCTAATGAAAAGCATTATTAAAAATGATTTTTTCCAGCGTACTGCACTCTTTAAATAACTTTGGATTCAATCATCAAATTTTTGCTTATTAAAATAAAGTCTCAATGATTTAATTTAACCAGGCAACCATTCATATTACCAGATTTCCGTTCATATGGCAACGGGTTCCCGGAATTTCTAGTCTTAAAAATTATATTTTTTTAATGCACATATAATAAAAATAAAAAACTGCAAAGTAAATTTTATCAAATAATTATTTTTATACCATACTAAGTTATCATGATAAAATTACAAATTTTACCACATTCGCAGAGTTTTAACACAGAAAAGTAATACATTATTTCATTGCAATTTTACCAAAATCACTACCAAAGCTCTTCATTAGAAATTACCATGCTTCTTTAATGTTCCTATAGAGCCAGAAACATGGTAAATTTTACCATATTCTGGTAGCTTTGATACTCGTTATTCCTCAGTATCAAATTATGAAACCAGAAAAAAACATGCTGTTTCTAATAAAGCAGGCTTATTTACATATTTATTTTATTTTTTTATTTTTGATGGACTTGGATTTTTGATTCTCAAGATATGGGAAGGAATGGCCACAATTAGCAAAATATTGTCGCAGTTGTTGGGTCAGAAATGTGGCTGAAAATTTGGACCATAATATGAATTTCATTTTTTGCATATTCGCCTGAAATTACTAAAGCGAATCCAAAACTTTTGCACACACTTATTAAACTAATTTATCCTAAGATAATTTCATATAAAATAGTATTTTCTAAGATTATTTATCAATATTTTTATTATTTAATATAAAATTCGTCTTAATATTTTCAATACTTAAGCATACAATTTCTTACGTCATTTTCAATTCAGTAATTTTTAATTGGAAGATACACAATTTGAGCGAACCGAGTCGAATAATTTCTGAGTGAGGAAATTTTAAAAAATATGCTTTTTTTCTTAAATTTTTACTTCAAAAGAAAGCTAAAAGCATCAGTTTTTGAAAGTTAAGATATTGAAAGTTAAACATTAATTATTGAGGGATTGAAAGTTACGAAATTGAAAGTTAAGCATCAATTTTTGAAACTTAAAAAAATCTGCTTAAAAAAAGCCGTGTTTCTGAAATTTCATTTCAAGAGACAAATTTTTAAGGTTTGATTTTGAAAATTTACAAATCCTAATAGCATTTAAATAAACCTTAATGAAATGTTAATAATCCAAGAAAATTATAAAAAGTAATTATGATACTACCTTTTTGTAATCCGTTTAATCCTACGTGTCAAAACCAATAACGATGCTACTGTACAATAACAGCTCAACTAATGAAATTCTTGAGTGATTCTAACAAGTAATCTATATTCAAAAGATAGTTCACCTGCTTCTTGCATTGATCCTATCATTTTTCTACAAAGCATACTTTTTTCCCCATTGCAGTTCATTTGCTAAATCATTGGTATTAATCACAGTTTTTTTATTTACTTTAACCTGAATTAAAATATTCTTTTTTCTTCAGAGGTCAAATCAGAATCCTATTCCTTAACAGTTAGTTTACGAATGAGTTTTTCTTGCTCAGTTTTAATCAGAATTTGCATAATTTTTTTTCTTCGTTTTTATCAGAGTTAAAGAATTGTTTTTTTGTTCAATGTTTTTATCTAAATTCTTTCCCTTTAGAGATGTTTTGCAAAAGTAATGTAGCGGTTAGTTTACGAAAGAGTTTTTCTTGCTCAGTTTTAATCAGAATTCGCATAATTTTTTTTTTCGTCGTTTTTATCAGAATTAATGAATTGTTTTTGTTCAATGTTTTTATCTGAATCCTTTTCCTTTAGAAATTTTTTGCAAAAGTAATGTAACAGTTAGTTTACGAAGGAGTTTTTCTTGCTCAGTTTTAATCTGAATTTGCATAATTTTTCTTCTTCGTTTTTATCAGTATTAACGAATTGATTTTTTTGTTCAGTATTTACATAAAAATTCTCTTTCTTTTTAATTGATTTGCTAAAGTATTGTTTTCTGTTCAATATTTATATCTGAATCATTTTCCTTAAGGAATGTTTTGCAAAAGTAATGTAACAGTCAGCTTACGAAAGAGTTCTTCTTGCTCAGTTTTAATCAGAATTTGCATAATTTTTCTTCTTCGTTTTTATCAGAATTAAAGAATTGCTTTTTTTTTTGCTCAGTATTTACTTAAAGTTTTCTTTTTTTTACTTGATTTTTTTGTATTGTTTATATTGTTAAGTATTGCTTATTGTTCAATATTTATATCTGAATTCTTTTCCTTTAGAATTGTTTTGCAAAAGTAACGTAATTTGTTAAGCTTATTTGAATTAAGGTATTGTTTTTTCAAATTCAGAATTCAAACTAAAATTCTTTCTATTACAGTTGATTTGCTATAACCCCATTATTATTTTTCAGTTTTATTCAAAATAGATCAGTTTATGACAGTTTAATTTTAAATCAGAATCTCTTACAGCTTGTTTGCTTTTGAATTTTATTCAGCTTTAAGATAATGAAAAGCCTATTTCTGCACAGTGAAAACAATTTTAGTAAAATTATTTTACTATAAAGACATGCGTGGCATAATTGAGCCACGATTCTGATGATAAAACCCAAATATACGAATTTAAACCATTTTTTTTTACTGGAAATATTGGTTTTCAAAATTATATCAATGATTTATTTGACTCATTTACATACATTTAGTTGAAGTTTAAACTCAAAAGTAAATTTAATCTAATAAAGGCTTTTTATACCATGCTCTATTGTATCATGAAAAAAATTTTAAAAATTTAACTTATTTACCAAATTTTAACTCATATTATAAAACAGTACATTATTGGTAATTATTAATTAATCTATTATTTACATAATCGCTTAGGTGATTGTCCTAAATATCTGTTATATTCGATACATTAATTATTAATTTATTATTAATAATATCTGATTAAGAAAGATTAGGAAAAACATCAGTGTAAGGAATGTACACTTGTCTGGTATTTCTTGTATGTTTATTTTAATATTTTTTACGCTTAGTGGCTATTTCCAGTTATATGCTCAATAATGATATGCAACAAATATTCGGGACATACTCCAAGACAACCTTGTGAATGTTGGGGATAGTGAACCTTGTGAATGTTGGACACTCACTAATTTCGCTCATTCACCGTAACAAATTCAAGTTAATTTTCACTCTAACCAATAGCAGAGCATCGTATATGCTAGCAATCCAGGACTTGTATAAAACTATTACTTCAGAAAGATTTTATGTTAGGTCTTCAAAAACATCTTATTTGTTTACCTCTTTAATTTTCAGCTGATACCAAAGAATTTTACTTTTTTTAAAAAATCTATTAATTAAAATGGCTGATGATTTGCTTGAAATTTTAAGTTATTTCTATGTTAAACACGTTTGTCTTTACAAAATTTGAATAAATCACGATACTGAATTATCACTTTTAATTATTAATGTTTTTCCCTAAAAGAATAACCTATTTTAAAAATATACATGTCGGCTCATTTTTAAAAAGAAAAATGTAAAAATGAATAAATGGAAGAGAAATACTGGTAGCAATTCGGAAATACCAACAACAGTTTTATGTCTACACATTTCAGGACTTTCGGTTGGATGTTAAATTGTTCGAAAGATTATTGAAAAATGAGCAAATTGCAATGATTTTCTTGAAATATGATTCAAAAATATACCTTGATATTATCAGTAAGTAACAGAAGTCATTGTTATGTATGTCATGCATTTATATAATATGTTCGAATAATTATTTTATGAAAATAAAAAAATCAGTTTGCGTTCTTTTTATCGCTAATCCTGGCAATCATCATTCATGCGAATTGATGTTTTAGGTATAGTATTGGATTTATATTTATAACATTAAACTTTTTTAGTAAAACAGTCTTTAAATTTCGTTAAGTTTGTTTCGCTTTTTGAATTTTAATTAATTATTTGCGCAATATCTAAGAAAGCTGTGTGATAATTCTTATGTTGGCATGGGCACGAAATCAATCCCCTATAATCGTTAAAAATCCCTAAAAGTTTCCCTTATCATGAATTTAAATTTAGTTGTAAGTTTAAAACAAGTTAAGAAATAAAAATGATCTTCTTACTCTGCATTTTAATTCCTATCCTCACCAAAAAAGAAGAATTAGCAGAATTCAATTCAAAATTCCTTTTTCTTTTTTTAAAATACTAAATTGGATATATTTTTTGCTAATTTGACAGCGTAATTTGTTGTAAGTAGAAAATGCCAATCGATTTGAACAAGAAAAATTGTTCTTGCGTTTAAAAATATTCGAAAGAACTCCCTCTAACGTTTCTGCAAAAATATTTACTTACAATAATAAAATTCGTGCAAAGAAAATAAAATCATGAAAGAAATAATTGTCCTATCCATATCTTTATTTATTCTCCACTCAAAATAAAAGAAGTAAACATTAATTAGATTTCTAATAAATTTTCCAAACCAAAAACCATTTCTTTTTTTTTTTAATGCGAATTAAAAGTCATAAAAAGAAGATATAAATAAATTTGGGTATCACTTTAATTCAAAAATCTACTTATTAAAATCCAATAAGTTCATGAGTGCTTACACACACATTTAAACAAAAACTAATGCTTCAAAGAATGATTAAACTTTCAATATTTAATTAAAATAAAATATTACGGTAAAGATTTATTTCGCGTGTGCTATCTTCTTCTAAGCAATCATGAGTTATTATTTATTTCATAAGCGTTGTTTTTCTGATTTCGGAGAAGTAAGAAAAAAAAAAAAAAAAAAAGATTTATTTGTTTGATTTTCAGAAATATTTTTAGGGCCACCCTAATTAAAGGCGATAGACAATTAGACCATTAGGAGTAAAATTTCGGGGAATGGTCGAAGCTGATAATTAGATGTCAACAGAGGAGGGGTAAAAGCTAATTTAAAGCAAGCAAGCGAGTACAAATATGGCTGCCACGGTCAACAGTAAAGCTTCCAACGGATCGATGCCTTCCTCATTAAAGGAGAGCATGCCGGGAAGGTTCGCTTTTATGCTTATTAAGCTTTTTTCGCAACACATTCCCCTCCTTCAACAGAGCCCTTTATTTCTATTCTTTCTTTTAAGCAATAGAAAGAATAATTAATGAACAAATAGATTCAAAAACTCTTTATACAAATAAATTTTGTACTCATACAATGGCTTTATGGGTACATTTTACAGTTTGCTGAAATTTACAAAAAAATATTACAATATACAATTTTTCAAACTTTTTGAAATCTTTCATGTCATTTCTTATTTCACAAGAAATTCAAAAAGTAATAAGTTAACAATATATTTAAAAAGTTCATACATTTTCTCTAAACTAGTAAATTGTACACTAATATAACCAGTTAATTAGTAAATTTTACAGTTTGCAGAAATTTACAAAAAATACTGCAATATACAATTTTTAATTCTTTTTTACACCAATCATAAAAATTATTTTTTGACAGTTCTTTTTATTATATTTTCAAAACATAATAAATTGAAAGTATATTTAAAAAATAAATAAATTTTCTCTAAGCGAGTAAATTGTATAGTAATATAATGAATTAGCTTGTAAATTTTGCAGTTAGATTAAAATTTCAAAAAAATATTGCAAACTCGATTTTTTTAACTTTTGATGCAGCTTAAAATAACTTTTTAATTATTTGAACTAATCTGTTGAATTAATCTTTACTTTAACTTTAATCTGTTGAACTAATAATTTATAATCATTCATTCATTACAATCAGCTCTGCATTCTTTACAGAAGAAGTAATGTTAAGAGGAAATAACACTACTAATTATTAATAAAATTATTGCAAAAACAGAATTTTAAAAATGCTTCTAAATACAAGCTAAAAAAGATTTTAAACAATTATAATTAAATCATTTAGGAAACTATTAAATTAGTGAATTTATTTATTTATTTATAAGAGCTCAAATCTTTAGGTAACTGAATTATTTACGCAGGAGCAAATGTTGAGGTAATGCTTTATAGTTTAGCAATACTAAAATTTACAGCAAAAAAAATGTTTCAAAATTTGAATTTTTAAAGTTATTCAAAATATGAGCTAAAATAAATTTTAAATCCTCCAATCATTTTTTTTCTTGTAAATATTAAATTAATACATTTCTTCATTTATTATTATCAACCAAAAATGATTATTACGGAATGTTGAGCGTACAATTTAACATTACTAGTTTTTACAAAATTTATTGTGAAAATCAAATTTTCAAAAAACTTCAAAATTTAGACAAAATTAAATTTGTTGCATTAAGCAAAGCAATTATTAAATAAGTACATGTACTTACTTATTCATTTAACAACAGCAAAAAATGGTTGTGTTTGAGTAGCTGAAAGAAATATATTTATTTAAAACAGACAAAATAATTCACCAAAAAAACTATGAAAAATATACATATAACTTTACAAGATTAAGAAAATACCATAATTATAGATTAATATGTATTCTCATGAAAAGCATTAATCTAATAGAGAAAAAATTAACAGAAAGTATTAGCGTAACACCAAGTTTATTGAATTATTTTTCTTGTTAGAATTTTTAATTAATTTTGGATCTAGGTTAATAAAAATATGGTTGCGAATAACATTAAACTACTTTAACATTACAACAATTACATTGCAACTTTAACTTTACAGTTTTAACATTGAAGTTCATTTTTCAGAAAATTTAACAATGCATATTTCTAGTTTTAAATAAAAATATTTTTCTAGTTTTGACGAATAAAATTTCGAAAAGGATTGCTTGTATTTAATTATATAAATTAAAAAATAATAGTGTAGTGAAACGAATCTTTCTTATGCAACAATTTAATATTTCCCAAAGATATAATAAAAAGTAAACTTAGAAATGAAAAGCAGAAAACGTACATTGTGTAATCAAACTAAAAATAAGAATTTAACTCCAAATCATTAATTTAAAATCAATATCGAAGTTTCATTACATTTTTTTAAATAAATAAATTTATTTTTGTTTAAATTCTTTTTATTAGAGATAAATAAATTGCTCTGTTTCTAATGAACTTTTCTAATTTTTCTTTTATTTAATAAAAATTTTATTTATGATAAAATTTGAATCTCATAAAATATTACATGAAAAAGTAGAATTTGAATATGAAAAAAATCTTGAACTATAGTAAGCAAAAATATGGACGGTTAAATAATTCTCAATGACTAAGAGAAACGAAACAGCTGCATTTTTTCTTTATTTCTATGGAACTATTTAGCCGATTTTGTTCAAATTTTGGAATTTAATACCACCTATTTTAAATGAACTGTAAAATGAATGCATTTTACAGTTCAATAATTGTTAAATTAAATCTTAAAAACAATAAATAGTTAAATGAAATTATTATTGCATTAACGAGGAGTAGTGTAAGAAGGTTTTGATTTTCATACTTATTTGTAATTAAAGGAACTCACTATTGAGACCTCAATCTAGGCACATTTATTTAAAACTTTGAAATTATGATTGCATTAACGAGGGGTAGTATAAGAATATTTTAAATTTCAAACTTATTTCTATTTAAAGGAACTCACTATTGAGATCCCAATCTAGGCATGCTTATTTAAAACGTTGGAACTATGATTGCATTAACGGGGGTAGTATAAGAATGTTTTAAATTTCATACTTATTTCTAATTAAAGGTACTCACTATCAAGACCCCAATTTAAAAACGATTATTTAAACGTCAAACATTATTGAAACGTCATTTTTATGCAAAAATCTGTTACTAAACTCATAGGTATCATTAATTAATGGATTCAAAATGTATCTTTTTAACTTTTAATATTGTGTTTTAATACATCCTTCATCAGATTCAAAAGTCGTTTAGTAAGCACCTATTTTCTTTTTCTTTTTTTTTTTTAGTAAACCAGCTAAAAATAAATCCTTAAAGTATAGCTTTTTAAAAAAGTACCACAACCACTTTTTTTAATGCGCAGGTTCATTTAAAGAAGATTGGTTATGATTTGTTCAAATCTTTTGTTTCCAAAAAAGTGTATAAAATTTAAATAATACTTTACTTGTTAAAGAACAAAATAAATTAAAATGGATTCTAAATAGCCAAAGCGTGTTTGTGAGACGTAAAAATATTTCTGACCATTATGATAACGAAATTTTGTATAACAGCAATAGGAATCCTTTTCTACATAATTATAGCTTTTTTCTCTTTCAATTGAAATTCTAACCTACATGATAACGAAATTTGCTACTATCAATAGAAATTTTGTACGATATAATAAAGAAATTTTGCACTTTCATTTGAAATTTTGTACTACATTATAACGAAATTTTGCACTTTCAAAAAATAAAAGTTATTAGATTGATAACTAAATATTTTTTATAAAACTCTTACATTCTTTATGTAACTTTTACATTCATATTTCATGACTTAGTTAAAATGTTCAAAATAAGAGTGAATTATATTATGCAAATGGAACGTTCCTTTTCTAAAAGATAAAAATCTAACTATAACAAGTCAATGTAAGGTTGTAAAATCTTAATAACGGAGTGATTGAGCATAGAAAAAATACGTAGTTTGCTTTACCTTAATAGCTTTTTGGATAAAACACGAATCTAGTCAATAGTAAATATCCTCTTCTAGATGATATCTTTTGAATCAGGTATTGTAGATAAATTGTAGTCAGGTATTATTGGCTAACTTCTAATCAATTAAAAAGAAAAAATGTTATCGAATGATTATCATATATTTTCATCATTGAAAGAAACAGTATTGCAATGATTAACGTCACGTCTAAAAGAAAGATAATCAGGTATTGTTTATTTCAATATACAAATTCATTTCTATAAATATTATTTTTACGGCTTTATTTTGAAGAGAAATATTACACTTGGAATTGTATTCCTTAGCATTTTTAAGACACGGTACCCAGTAGAACACCGAAGTCAAAACGCACTGACTGCGGTTAGCAAGCGAAAGGGTGACCACTTTGATCAGCCTGCTTAGGGACCGAGGGTGCGCTGTATCAGTCCTCGTTAAACTGTTCTACCGCAAAGTGCTCGACTTTGCACAGAGGTTGTCGGGCTACCAAAGCAGGGGATCTCTGCAGATGATCAAAATTGTGATGGGACGTCTTCGGATCATCCTATGGGGCGTTTCCCAGACCGTCGCCAATAGCCCATTGTGCAGCTCTAGTGCGTCGTAAATAAACTACCTACCTATCCTCCTTAGCATTTTCACACCTTATAATTTCACGGTAAAATTTTATATCACTGATAACGTTTGAATCTCGTTAAATATTGCATCTTATTTCTACGGTTATATTTAAAAGGGAAATATACAGTAAGTTCAATTTCTTTGAAAAGTAAGTTAAATTTCTTTGTGCTGCTTTTCTCATTTTTATGCAATCTGTTCTGCAATTTGACAAGAGACACGCTATAATTTACATTAAGCACACAACGCTGCATATGAATCGAAACCGAATTTACTTATTTAATGTTATACATTTATGGTAGCGTTTTGATTCGTATCCACTAGCTCCATTTTAAATAGCGTTTGCGAAACGAAGTGACTGGTGTAAAAATAATTTTATAAAAAAAAACATTGCTATTCCACGAATTTATTTTCTTTATTTATCGTTTCACATATATATGTAGGCTTATATGTTCATTGCAATATACGATTTATTATAAGCCCTACTCAATTTGAAGAACATGTGGGGAGATTTGTTTTCGACAATGTTAACCTTCATCTATGAAAAGGAATCGAGTTAACAAGTCTTATATACTAGGAAATTGGAACTGTATTTTTGTAGTAGTAGATACACCACAGTACTCCCCCACCGGAATTTTATCTTTGATAGAATTCGATGAACGGATACCGTTAGTTGATTCATTGCTGTTTTGTGAGAAGCCGGGAGAGCTGTATTAAGAACATCGTACTTTTTGAGTGTTGATCGTGCTAACTGTATTAAGTTCACGGTCCTGGTCGTTTGTGTGTTGCCTTTAGCAGTCGAGTGTATACGTTGTACGTGATCGAGACTGAGAAGCAACAGCGTGAAGAGGACAATGTCGCAGTCACAGGTAGCAAGTCAACTGTTCAATGTGAACCATTCAGTGAAGTAGGTGTGTTCAACTGGAAGTGGACGTTACTGTCAATGTAGGCATGTTCCCATCACGTCCGGGTCACCAATGTGGGGAGAGTTGTTTTCGACAATGTCAACCATCATCTATGAAATACCCCACCATAGAATAAAGTTAACAAGTCTTATATACTAGGAAATTGGAACTGTATTTCTGTAGTAGTAAATACACTACAAACAAATTGCTCCAACTAGAGAAAGACATTAAAAAGCATTTATTGTAACATGAAGGTAGCGAGATCGAATCCCACAATGTCCTTGGATGTATGTTTGTATTGTTTTTCTCTATCTTGATCTATCTGTATTTCAACTTGATAACATTCTTTTTTAGATTTAGTCTTTAGATCAGGATTTAGTTCTTTTTAGAATTAGTTTTTTTTTTCAGGTAGCCATGATGCGTAACAGTTAAACTACTGATTTACTTAAGCCTTGTAAAAGCATTTGTACATTTAGAAATGCACGTTAGTAGATGTTAAATTACAGCTTACATAGGAAAAAAACAATAGACGAGAAACAAGTTAACACGTGTTTGCTAAATGAAATGGAGGTTATAAAAAGAAACATTTTTGCGTCATCTCAAACTACTAAATTATCGACTTGTTAAAATTATCGACTTTTGCTCAAAATTATTTAATTATACCGCATTTACTACCAAACAGCATGGAAATAAAACCATATTTTATTGTTAATTTTACTAGAAAGTCATTATCGAAGCGCTTCGGTAAAAATTACCTTGTTTTTGGTGTTCCAATAGACACAGAAGCACGGTAAATTTGATCATATTCTAGTACTTTTGACCATACTTTTATTCTCAGTGTACTGTCAAAATTTTGTCGGTGAAATTTTGCATCAGTGGTAACATTTGAATCTTGTTAAATATTGCATGTTATTTCTACGGATATATTTTAAAGAGAAATATACACTTGTATTGTAATACTAAGAAACTAGCATTCCCCTCCCAAAAATTTGTTGGTAAAATTTTATATCAGTGATAGCGTTTATATATATTTAAATATTATATGTTATTTTCATGAATATATTTTAAAAAGAAATATATACTTGTATTGTAAGTCTTAAAAAAACATTTCCAATTCCTATCATTTCACCGTAAAATTTCCTATCTCTCATAAACTTTGAATCTCAATTAATATTGAGTGTTATTTCTTCTGAAATAATTAAAAAGGAAATATATACTTACATTGTATGTCTTAAAAAAACATTTCCAATTCCTACAATTTCACAATGAAATTTTATATCACTCATGAAACACAATTTTTTTTATTAAAAATTATTTATTCAAATTTTCTTAGATATTTTAACTTTACAGGTTGGCTATCTCCAGTTTGCACTGATGTTTGTTAATGTATTTTGAAAAACTTGCATTGCTGGCCAGCAATACATGTCATAATAGATGTTTGCTTATGTATTTCGAAAAACTTGCATTGCTGCCCAGCAATACATGTCATAATAGATGTTTGTTTGCGTATTTTTAAAAACTTGTGTTGCTGGCCAGCAACGCATATCACAATAGATTTTTTTTTTTATATTTTGAAAAACTTGCATTGCTGGCCAGCAATACATGTCCTAATAGATGCTTGTTTACGTATTTTCAAAAACTTGTGTTACTGGTCAGCAATGCATATCATAATAGATTTTTTTTTATATATTTTGAAAAACTTGCATTGCTGGCCAACAATACATATCATAATAACATATTCTTTTATTCTATAGCATACCACTAGTTTTAATCACGATGAATGCTTTTGATACTCCAGGGAAAATTTTGGCTTGTAAATTTTTAATTTCAAAATGCAGGTGTAAAAAATAGCGTATTTATTTGTTGAATTCATTTGTTCAAAAAATAAGTTCAAAGGAATGAAATAACTGTGAGGCGCATTCATTTAAAAGCAAATTAAATGTCCTTTGAGACTTCTCGTTTTATTCTCATCATTAATATTTTCAGCAGATTTCTATTTCAAGTAATAGGCTTAAATAAAATGCGGCCATTCTTTAATATTGGATTACGAATTTACAGGTGGATTTGTTGAGGGGGATTTTTTGACATCTCTTTAAATATACATTCTTTTAAACAGAAACAATCTCTCTTCTTTATAGCTATAATTTAATTTTTTTCTAAACTGTTAGTAAATTGCATGTTAAATAAAAATTTGTAAAAAATTTACTTTATTGCAGTTTTTTCGAACGCTGCTTTTTTGAAAGAAAAAAATAATAATGACAAAAATATATGCACCTACTGAAATTCTTCAAAATAATTAAATGTTTGAAAAATAATTCCGAAAGGGGTAGTTTTTTTTCCTTCGAAATTTGAATTCTTTAGAATGGAAGAATAAATAACAACTTAACTCATAATTCATCTCAATAAATCAACGAGTTCAAAAACCGATCTTCTCCAACAAAACTAATTTTAGAGGAGGGCCAAAAACTGGAAAATAAATAACTTGAGAAACACGATCGTTATGTCCTTTACCAAAAATGCAAGAAATCATCAATTGGACATAAATTGAATTTCGACAATGCCAAAATTATTTCCACCCCAGTCACATCAGCTCATCTTAATGCCCTGGAATCTTGTTTCATTCATATGAATGCTGATTTCCTTGTTAACAATATTAGTTCCTCGCCACCTCTCCATAGCATGTGGAAATGCATTTTATTCTGATTTGCCAACTCTCGGTCACTGTGGGTTTTTCTTACTTCTCTGCCCTACCGTGGTTTTTCTAGTTTTGTTTTTTATCATTATTTTTTCACTTTCCATTGATAATTTTTGGTTTTTATATTTCAAATCATTTTCTCCTCAGTCAAATGTGACAAGTCATGAAAATGGGTGCCAATTTTTGAAGCGCTTGAAACACGTCAAATGTTATTTACTTATGTATTTTTGAAGCGTATGAAGTTTTTAACCAGGTAAAAAACTGAATAGTTAAGTGTCAGCTTATATATAGAGCTTCTTTTTTCATTTTTTGACATTAAGTATGACTGGTTACAAAATATTCTCATGCAATTGTGCGATAACATCACTTAATTTTTTAATTTAAAAAATAACTAGAACGTGGAGAGGACGGTTTTTGGACTAAACCTTAAATCGAATACCATACATTATTTTTAGCAAGCGAAAATGTTAATGATTTGCTATTTAGAAAGGAAATAAAAACTTTATTTAAGTCTTACACTACTTATTCATAGATGCTTATGTCGATTCTGAAATCCTTTATATTATGAATATATGTGTTGAGCCACTTTAAAAAAAGACAAAAACTCATTTGGTTTATATTGCAAGAGCTTCGTTTGATATCTGCAATTTTCTTAAGGTCTAGGGCAACTTTTCCAAAATATGTTTCCTTAACTGGTTAAAGTACTATTATTAGGGTACTTTTTTGTACAGAGTAAATATTAATTTGCATAAACCACTAATGAAAGGAGATACTTTACCAGGTGTACTAGCAATAATGTGACACTTGAAACTGTTGTTTCTTTTTTCTTGATTTTCCATGGGAGTATTTTAATTACATATTTTTCTCATAATGCCAACAACTGTTGAAATAATATTATTTTTAATCCTTCACAGCTCATAATCACTTTTATCCTTCCTTATTTTCTTGCATCTACCCTCAAAATCACTCATTGTGTGATAAAACAACATCACCGTAATAACAATCCTGAACTAAATAATTAATTGTTCTGTTATGCGAACAGTTTTATAAGCAACAATGAAAGTGGCATGTTTCCGAGCTTATTCCGAGACCATGTATCTCTAGGATGTACCATGTTTTCGAACTAAACTGAGAATTCACGGCGCAAAATAAACTGTGCCAAGTAGGAGGACTTTTTATATCCTAACACTGTATCTAAGTCAACTGAACTTAAAAATGCAAGAATCTAAATTTTGAAAAAAAAAATCAAAGATGACTGGTTTTTGAACTCATCGATTAAAATAATATACACGTGTTTTTAACATGGGACACTTTTTTCTTCAAATTAAGATTAGATGAGATTATGAAGCTTATTACTAGTATATGAGACCGGTTAGAATCAGTATTAGCCGGACAAATTTGGAAAAAAATGAAAAGAACGCAGTGTTATCTTCAAAAAATATAGACAAATGTGCAAAATCTGAAAAAATGGGATAGTACTAAAGCATGTTAGGTACGCTAGCTGTAATTGTTATAATCATGAACCATGGCTGTTTATAAGCAATTTTATGACCCAAAAAAAAGGATGTATAAAACATAACAAAGTAATAGCTCGCATATTTCAGAAATCCTAGTAGATGGATTTAGTATGCATTCGATAGATAATGCTTTCAACTTCATCTTTTATGCCTAAAATTTGTTTATAAAACAAATAGACTAAAAGTGTTTTTTGCTCCCAGTAAAATCAATTTTTGTTGAGCGTGTAACTTGTTAAATACCATTAAATGGCTCAATGAAAACATATAATTATGATTTTGTTACTATATCTGCAAAAAATAACAGGGATTGAAAAACAAAAATAAATAGAATCAGATTAAAATGATTTTTCCACCAATGTATTTTCTTTTTCGAAAATGGATCTATTAGAAACCATAGTACGTGTATTTAGCATATGAAAGTCAAATGTTTTTGATATAAATTAAATAAGTTATAGAATAATGAATTGAAATCATTAAATAATGAATCCCCTTTTTCTCAAAAAGTAATCTTATTCGTTGTTTCCCTATGAAAACAAAGTGTAGCAATAAAAATTTCTGTAGATGTAACTTTTGAGAAAGGTTTACATTAATCTTAGTGTTGTTTCGTCTTGCCTAATTGGCAAATATCCTCTTCCTATGTAAGTTCTTAAAAAATGGAGTAAAAAAAAGTACAATTTTTAATTAAATGATCAACCAAAAGCATGAAAATGGAATTTAAAAGTTTTATCGTTATTGGTTCGAGATATTTGTGTAGAAACATTTTTTAAAAAAATTTAAAATAATTAAATTATATATTATTTCTTTTAGTCACCGTTTCACATTACATTCATCTAATTTCGATGAGTGAAGAAAGTTAAAAGTTTAAGCATCTGTGGACAAATACCGTAGGATAAACACAAATGGTGCATTGCTATAAAATCTCTAAATTCAATTTCTTTATAATTTTATTCTACTATATTAAACATAATGCCAACAATGCTTACACTTTGCAGTTTTTCCTTAAAAAGAACTTGCTAACTTTTTGATGATAAATTCTTTGCATTATTTCTTTTTAAATTTTTATTAAATAAAAAATAAAGTTCGCACGTTTAAAAAATACTTTTTTTAAACAAAAGTTTAAATTGCTTCAGGTTCACACGAAATTTAACGGAAGATAATTTTGCCGAATGGCGTACATTGCCTTTAAAATTATTGCAAGCAGCTTGTCTCTTAATTTTTCATAGTTTATTATAAATACATCAAGTGCCAAGTAAAATCGGAAACAAAGGGATGCGGAAAAGCTCGCAGTCCAAAAAATTTTGATTTTTTTTCTGGCGAAAACAAAGATACCTACCAAAGATAAGAGTATATGGAAAATTACATCGATCTTTAAAATCTTTAATGGTGAATGACATTCAAAGAATAATTAGATCAAACCCCACTAAAGATTCATTCATACATGAAAGTACTAAGAGATTTTCAGTTTAGCCTTGAAGTCTGTTTGAGGTCTTACAAAATTGTCTTTCTCTGTAGTCTCTGAAGCCCGAAATTGCGGCAGGAGGTAAAATAGAAGTAATGCAAACACTACTTGAATACTGTTGCTGACAGCTGAAGATGGTGTAAGAGCAATTGTTTGAAAAAATTCGTTATTAGTCGTGGCTCATTTTCAAATTTTAATTTTGTGATCAATTTTTTAATTAAAAATAGCCTCAAGTATAAAGAAAATTTCAAGTCTTGAACTACAAGAAATTTATTGAGATTTAAGGTAACATCACCTGAAATCAACAAAAATCAGTAAAAAAAATTATATTAATGTTGAGTTGGAAAAATACAACCTTAATACCATTGAAGATGTTGCTTTGCAACTGTTTTTACGCTACAATTGAAAAACTCATAACATATCTTCCTGGAGGAAACAATAAGAAATTCTCATAGTTGTGCTTAACATTTATAAAACTTCTTAGACCAAACAAATATACTTCAGAGATCAAAGCAAAATATCTTTCAAGTGCCAAACATCATGCTAGTGTATTGAAAAAATCCTATGCTCTTGGAAGTTTTTTATTTTCAGGAATTACTTTTCAGAGGTAAGCCTTTAGAAGTGCCTGTCTTTTCTTTGCAACCATCCGTATAAAAATTTATATTAATGCTCCAAATGCTGCATTATCTTTATATCAAAAGCAAAAAATAGTTACAATTTCAATTAGATAAGAAGAATTCGGTGTAGATATTTTAAAAGTAGCGGTATAAAAGTTTCTAAATCACTTGTGGTACTTAAATTCTCATTTAGTTGCTTTTTTTATTTTGAAGAAGAAAAAGTATCGAAAAAGAAATGAAAATGCCTACAAAATTATTCTCACGCGGTTAACGTGATATGCATAAAGGATATAGTTAGGAAACAAGAATAATTGTTTCTCTTTCATAAACATTGTTTCTAATTTCATTGTTTATTTTTTGAATCTGTTTTTTTAATTTAATAAGTATTAAATTTACTAATTATAGCATTTGCTATTTTTAACTTCATGGCTCCATGTTTTGTATGAATGATTGGATTACCTGAAATAAAGTTTTTTTTTTCTTTCCTAAATATTTATTTTCCAATTTGGCATTTTATGCCTATTTTCTTTAGAAAGATACCATTTATGCCTTCTTGCAATTTTAAGATAGTTACTAATTGCACGCAATTGTTCTCTGTCCTTCAAAAATAAAATATTTGGGTGCGTTTGGGAAAAATAACTACTATACTTTGATAT
The DNA here is from genome assembly GCF_043381705.1 of Parasteatoda tepidariorum. Lineage (NCBI taxonomy): Eukaryota > Metazoa > Arthropoda > Arachnida > Araneae > Theridiidae > Parasteatoda > Parasteatoda tepidariorum. The sequence continues at coordinate 47,221,404 of NC_092215.1, read as the reverse complement.
GTTCGCCTGACAAAGACTTTTCAGTTATATAAGTTCAGCTGAAAGCATAATATGCAAAATAAGCCCAAATTATTGTTTCTTCGAATATCCGCTTGGACTTTATAGCTGAAAACATTTTTTGTAGAAAAATCAAACTTTGACGCTTGGTGGAAGAGTCTAAATATAATTTTTTCTTAGTTGAAATTTTCAGAATATTAGTTTTATAGTAAACAGCACCTTTTCTCTAAGCCACATTAAAGAAAACTTACCCGAAACTACACTTTTCTCTTTCTTTAAAGAGGAAGAAAATCACTAAAATCTTTTATTTTGACCACATAACATTTATATAAACACTTTTAAAGCCCGTTCTTAATTATGCTATCTTTTATAACATAAATTAAATTTTTTCCATGTTAAGATTAGACTCTGAGAACTGAAGGTAACTAAAAAATGACACACTTTATTGATTGACTTAAAAATTCAAGAGGAAGCAATTTTGAACAAATATAAAATTCTTAGAATTTATTTTTATCTGAAAACCGTTTTTAACCTTTTACACTCATGTATATTCGTAACATGCTTAAAGGAGAGTATAAAGTTAAGATTTAAATCATTATTTTTTTCAAAAAAAAAATTAACGATTTAAAACTTAAATCATTATAAGGGATGGTTTCTATCTTTAGATAACTTTATTTATTTTTTTTCGAGTGATTTTGGAATCAAATTCGGCAACTTCATAGTTGCGCACATGTTAATGTACTTATTACCTTCCAAACATATAGATTTTTTTTTTCGTTGAATTTCGACCCTGTTTTTTGGGGTTTGCAACTGCTAAAGTTCAACTCCGTAAACTTGTAATTTTGAACCCAATCCAGAGGACAAGGGAACTCCTGGATCAAGTATTGGGAGAAATTTGCCTCAGTGGAGGACTTTTTGATAGAACTAACCCAGATTTGCGTGACATGGAGAGGAAAGCCACGAAAACCTCGCATGGTTAGCCTGACGCCAATGGGAGTCAAGCCCGTGATCCGTCTACCACCGAGGATATTTTACGTCAACACTGTGTTCGGTGTAAACCGGATGCGGAATTCGTATCCACCAGCCATCGCTGGGATTCGAACCCGGTGCACCTCATTGGAAGGTGAACGCTCTATCCCCTGAGCCGTGATGGCTCAGGGGATAGAGCGCATAGTTAGCTCACTACGCATAGTTAGGCATATACATTATTACTATAAAATACGAAGTAAATATTATTAAAAAAATAAGTGTAATGGGTCCAATAAAGGAAACCGGTCGCCTTCATTAACAATGGAATTTCTATAAATAAGCAGGTAGCTATTTTATTTTTTAAATGAAGTATCACCTTAATTCAAGTCAGTAAAATGTTTAAAAATATTAAGAGGCTGTGCAACTCAGAAAAGAAAGCACGACAATTTTTAACAATTTTTAATGTTTTTAGAATTTTTGTGTGTGTTTTAGAAAAAATTAACATCTTTAGTTGGAATTATGAAATTTTATTCTCGTTTGGTTCATAGAATACTGTCATGATGAATATCTCTCTCTCACAGTTTTTTAAAGCTTCTGGAATAAAATTTAAAAAAGTTAATAGCGTCTCAACTCATAAACAATTCATTAAAGAAATCGCAATGGAGCTCAATATTTATTTTAAAATAAAGCTTAAACAATAGAAAACTAATTCTATGACTGAATTGCTTCAAATAATTGCATTAAATATGAAAAATATATGGAAATATACTTTTACTTAATGCTTTTCTCGTTGTAGCCATGGCTTCCAAAGTATAAAGGAAATTAACTGTTGCCATACAGAGAGTACTAACTTAGTATTAGAAGAATAAATTAGAAAATAATAGGGATGTAAAACTTTAATTGAAAAAAATTGCTAGCCATTCTCTAAGGTATTAATGAAGGTAACAGAGTTCTATCCGGTATGTATGAAGGAGTTAATCAGATTATTAACTAATTTGCATTTAATTACTAACTATATGCTTTGATTAAATCAGATAAATCGGCATTTTTGTGCAAAATGTTAGGCAGTATATTGTTTTTCTGGTTGGTTATCAACCCATTCTACGTGACTGAGACTGGCCCATTGAATGCAATCGGTATGAATTACGTTCATAATTTTTTTTCTAATAAATCAAACAATCTTTGATAATATGCATGAATAGCACTGATTTAACGTAGTTTTAAATATTATCAGTGCCATCTAAAACACTATTAACATCTCACTGATATCCACAATTTGTTGGCATTGAATCGTTAGAAAAAATGTACATAATTCGTAATTTCTCGTGAAAGGAAATTTGTTTGAGCATGGATTAAGTTATGGTCAAGATGATAATTTTTAAACTTCATTAGGTATACTAAGCAATCAGCGATAAATACCAATAACTGCAAAATAATAAAAAAGGCCCAAAAAATTAACCGTCCTAATGATACCAACCGTGCATCTACTGTTCGTATTTTTCAATTTTAATAAATTGTAGAGAGACTTGACAACTCTTAAAATATATATATATTTTAAACAATTAATAATCTGTAATATTTACGTCAACAATTTTTTTAATTGCTAGCAAAATGCAGGCTTAATAAAATGTATTAAATATTTACTTTATTGCACATTGTTAGAAGTTTCTCGGAAAAATGGTTAAATAACAATTAACTTAATGGCTATTTTACCATATTCAAGCAAAACAGTTAAATAACCATAAATAAGATGGTAATCAAACTGTTAACTGTGAGAAAAACTGCGTTGCTTTCACCCAATACGGTTAAACAGCCGGAATTTTATCTGATCAACTAGGTCAACCTGAATGAAGTCACTTAGTTCCTTGAAACTTCGTACGTATTATAGCCGAGAAGGCTAATTTGTCAATCTAATGATCGATAAAATCGGGGTTCAAGTCCCGGCGTTGACATCACAATATTTTCTCTCATCCCTTCTATACATCTAGTTTCCAGTGTCCTGCACTCTCTAATGCACATTACTTAACAAAAAGCCTATTTCCTATGCCCCATTAATTTTTATTTTACTGTTTTTAAACCGTACTAGTTGCAGATGGTTAGGAAACCATAAATTTTTATTCGTGGATTTATAACCATACTAGTTGTAAACGGTTTCAAAACCGTAAAGGTAAAAAATGTTTTTTTATCGTAAACTTTACGGTCAGTCGGATGGACAAACTGCTGCCGTTTATTTTACCATAAATTCAGAACGAAAACTCTAACAGTGTAGTTTTGCCATTTTACTTTTAAAAAAATGAATTCTTTGTTAAAACATGTTTATTAATATAATAAAATATAGATATTGCCAAAGTACAAGCTAACTTTACGCTACAATGTACGTGCAGTGTACACGCTAACTTTATTTTTTTGCGTATTTCATCACATCTATAGAACTACTTCAAATAAACAAATAAATAAATATAATAAATGAAAAATAATGTGGTTATAAAACGCATCAACCCAAATATAATTGCACGAAAAGTATTCTTTTATGATTATTTTTATTCATTTTTTATTATTTAATTCATTTTTCATCAAGGTGTTAGGTATAAAGTTTGTTTTTATATCTTTTTAAAACCAAGCTGTTTTAAATCATAAAATCCTAAATTTGAACAGAATTCGTCGAAATATTTTCGAAAAATGCAAATTTAAAAACACAACTTTTTTATTTCTTTATTTTTCGATAACTATTCATTTTACTACACTCGAATTTAAAATTGCAAAGTTCAAAATGATGAAAAAGATTTTCCGCTTTGTTATTAATTTTTTTTCTAATTATCAGACATAACAATGAAAAATTATTCAAATTATAATTTAATAGTGTTTTGAAAAAAAACTAACTTTGGAGGAATTTTTTTCCCTCTGTAATTCAAAACATTGTTTGTACTGATAAATTAACATATTTTAAGGCCTTGAACATAACAATAAATTGCCTCTAAAGTACATAACAAACGAGTATTGAATCAAACGTTATTTAATTGTTTTTTACTAATTTTATTTTATTTATTTATTTTTGCGCTCTGCACAGTACAATTTTTAAAATTGATTAAACATCCATCTGAGAACTTCTTATTTTTCAGAAAAATGTGCTTGAAATACACTATTTGATCTATTCGATAGATAAAGGGCAATTTTTTAAATCGATTCATGCATTAAAATGAAATGAAAATCTTTATTTAAACACAATTTTTATTTGTTTCAAAACTTTCAACATTTAAAAACAATACTTTTTTGGCTTTTGAGGAATTTCAAAAATTCGGAAACGAAAATTTAAAATAATTATTCCTAATACTTATCAATTATTTTAAATAACTTTATAATTTTTATTTTAAATTTATAATTTAAAAAGATTCAGTTAAGTTTGAATTGTAAGCTAAAATTCTCTTATTGAAACGTCATCGGGAAGCCAGTTAAACCATAAATGAATAAAAAACAAAAAAGGAAGCCGGTAAAGTCCTCTAAAAAGAACTCAGGTATCCAATAACAGTAGGTAACCTTAGTCGTTGACTGCATTTTTTGATCAGAACTAAAGATTAAAGATGACTGTCGTTTCGATAATATCTAGCATGAAACGGCGGAACAATAGAACTTGTCTCACCACGCGTACCCAGATGCTCGAAAACAAATGGATGTATTCAATAGACTGACTTGCCCACTCTTTGTTCATTTTGAGTTGGCGGTTTTTTAAACAACTATTCCAAGAGGAAGAAATACTCAACAAAAAGTAGAGATTTATATTTTATGTTACGAAAGAATCAGTTAATATCAAAAGTGAATAAGAAAAATACTTTAATACAAAAGATACGTTAAGAAATAGCTTTGTTCCCATCTTAATAAAATGAAATTTTATATCATGTTGAGTTTGCTGTAATATATATTACTAAAGTAAATGCATTGAAATCAATTGATTAGCTGTTTCGAATTTTATACAATTTGTTAAATAAGAAGGATGCTAAAATGTATTATCCTCCATGAAGAGGTACGATGATATACATATTTTAAAAAAATAACATTTAACTTTTAAAACTATTATTTTAAATTAGAACATAAACAAAAATTCGTATTTCACATAGTTATTTAACTTTACTCAAAAAAGACAGATTTACTATCGCAGCACATATAAAAAGTACCTTGAACATGAAATTTCAACGAATTATACCTTATTAATCACACTGATCAAACTACATTGGCAATTATTAACACTAGAAAGACCGGAAATTAGTATATACCTATATTGCCCAAAAGCAGTCAAAATGACCAGATTGTGAATGCGTAAATAAGTTTGTTTAAAATTAATGTTTAACATTTTTTATATTATTTACAGTTATATAACAAGTTATAAGTAAATATAAGCACTAGAAAAATTATATGTTATACAAAAAGTCACAAAATTCTAAGAAATTGTGTCATTATATACATCATTGTTTTTCTAATTGAAATTAAAAGCAGTCAAAATGACTTCCTTAGGCAATTTAGTGTTAATAATAACCCGTTAATATGATTAGGGTGCATATTTTATCATATTTGCCAAAACAACACTGGTTATTATTAATAATAGTCAGATTTATTACTTTAATCGTAACATATATATGTATATTAAGGTCAATTTCATAAGCCGATTGTTATTAATAACTAATGTTGCTTATACCGATCAATTTATAAAAATGTATCACAAGGACAACTCATTATTTTCAATGAAAAGAAATCAATGCAATGATATTTAATAATGAAATTGTTGTCGTTATATATTAGACTTAACACATGTAATCTAATTATTTTAATATTAATTTGAAGTTACAGACACGCTGAAAAATTTGATTTTGATTGAATATATAAACTTAGCAAGGGCAATTATCTGTTATCATACTTACCCGGTATTCCTTACGCTTATATTCGCAAGGTAAACAGAGTTAATAGCCACTGTCCTATTTACACTTACCCGGCCTTTCCTACAGCAATGTTTTTGTTATTTTATTTTTGATATGGATAAGTATTGCTAGCCACAATACTGTTTTTAAAGTTAAAGATCAGTATCCGGTATTCTTCACACTGGATATTTTATGGTTAATGTCCATTTTCTGGCATTCCTTATACTTATGTCTCTTTTTAAAACGAAATAATTTCAGCGCATGCAGAATGCAGTATTTTTTAGAGACATAGCTTTGGTCAAGAGGATAGACATAAATGGGCAGATCTCTAAAACCTTTAACTTTTGATAATAAAAAAAAAAATAATAAAAAGTAATAGGCACACTATTTTTATACCTCTAGAATTGTTTGAAAATGTATAAAATACCAGAAAATAATCGTGAGCATCGAAAATTTTGATACCCTTATAAGTATAAACAAAAAATTTTAATTTTTGAACTAATTTTTCTAGGTTTATAATCACAAACTGTCATTCGGTGAGGTTACAGTTACAATGTCAAGACAGTAATCAGACGCAGATCTAAAAAGTAAATGTTAAAATCAATCAGAATTTTGATCACACGCTTGTCATTGCCTAATTTATTTTCTGTGTTGTGTGCATCGCATTGCGTTGCATCTGAGTAAAGTTCTCGATCTATTCTCCAGGTTGTCCAGACCGTAACCCTGTCAAACCGTAATCTCAGGATTAATTAATTGAATTTAACTTATCAGAACTTAGTTTTTTCCCTACGTTTTACTAACTGAAGATATTTTCTGACTGAAAATAATTAAAGTAAGCCTTTTTATACATTTTATAAAAATTTAACTTAATATTAAAATGTTCATTTATGATACTAATAATTTTTGACGAAAAATAAGGGGTAAATATGGATGAAATTGTTAAAAGGAAAAAATTGCTCAATAAAAGAAAAATAGGTTCAATAAGTTTATATGTTTATTAAATAAATGATACTTTTATCGTTTTTATGATTTGCAAGGAAATGTACATAAACCTAGAAAAAAGAGTTCAAAAATTTTCATTATTTGTTTATACTTATAAGGTCATTAAAATTTTCGATGTTCACGATTATTCTCTGATATTTTACACATTTTCAAACAATTCTGGAGGTGTAAAGATAGTGTGACTATTATTTTCTATTGTTTTCTTTTATTATCAAAAGTTAAAGGTTTTAGAGATCTTCCCAAATATGATTATTCAGTTTTTATTATTGAAAAGCGATATTATTAAGAAAAAGAAAACTAAAGTCAAAAGAAGTCTATAAGTAGTGAGAATTCATCACAGTAAACATCATCATTCATATTCTATAAGCTTTCATGGTTATTAATCGGTGAATATTATTAATGGGCATTCTCTACCACATTTACTAAGACTTGTTTATCATTAATAATAACCTGGTTTATTATTATTATTATTTTGGGCCGTAGCATACATTTTTTTAATTTCTTCTCCGAAAATTCAAAAATTTATTTCAGATTTTGATATAAAAATTTAAAAAGGAAGTAGGATATCATGCAATTTTAAATTTTGAGTTTTTTGTGATTTTTAAAAAAGTTAATAATAACATATAACACTGAAGGTATATTAAAGTACACATATTTTATTGAAAATAAGTTGAAGGTTTCTCATTTTGAAGCAAAATATTTTCAATTCGATTAAAAAATAAAATCATCAATAGTTTAAATTATTGAACATTTGCGAACATTTTTGTACACTTATTGAATTCACGAAAAAATTCATAAGAATGAATAATTTTCAGGTTACAAACTTGATAATTATAGTACTGCTTTAAAGCAATACTGCCACAATTTCATCACCATTTTCATAATCAGCTCAGAAAATACTGGTTAAAGATGAGCGAAATTTAACCTTACAGTCAAGACTGACTATTGCAACATTAATAAGAATAGCACATCATTCATAGAAGAAAAAAAACTTATTCTATATGACAACCGAAGAAGAGGACAATTTTGAGTCTCTCAAGAAAAAACATCGACGAGACAACTTGATGCCCTTTGTTTCCGCGAAAAGATATGATCCCATAGTGACTAACTTGACATGAATAAAATATATTTTTTACATTTATTGAATTTAATCTAATGTATTTTTGAAGCTTAAAATGTCGCTTAATATATCGCATATTTCTTCAAAAAGGTTTAATGTGCGTAAAAAGTATTTGTGAGTAATTAAAGTGACTAATTAAAAAAACGCAATTCATTATTACTACGAAAAGTAAAATGAAAATTTATTTATTATTTATTTATTTTTTACTTAGTAGGGGATAGTTTTTATAAATATGAAATGCTAATACTGTTCTTTGTTGGTGTATCGAGAGAGGAAAAAAAAAGACATCACACAAAATAAATTTTGTTCTAATGATCAGATTTTCACGTATTCAATATTAATCTAAATGGTTCAAGAACCTTACCTTAATTATGCTAATAAATAGGGCTAATTGTCTCATTAAAGATACAAAACAAGACAAAAAAACATACGTCCTTTAAATAAAAAATAAAAAGCTTAAAACGTAATAAAAGTTTTTAAAAAAATCGTTTATTTAAATTCTCATCTCTCAAAAACTGTTCAACCAACTTTTTATGGATACCGATTTTAAGTGTTCAAGTTGTGCATTTGTCCTTTAAACTTACATAGTTTAAAATGATGTAAAAATGTGTTTATCATACTATTAAAATATTTTCAACCACTATTAAAAAAAATAATAAATGATAAATAATTTATAGAAAATTACGCGGAATTACTTTTGAAGAAATTAGTTTTATTAATATGTGCAAAATATATTTGAATTGCCTAGTAAGCTTCTAAAATATTGCGAATATTATATAAAATAGTAGAATTACACTAAAGAACTTTAGTCTGCTGACTGGACTACATTTTCCAGATTACACCACATATTTTATCTTATAACCGTCGTTGAACAATCGACTCAATTTTAAGTTTATGACTACTAATGTTCAACTCCTTATCCTTGAAGTTTTGAATCCAACCCAGAAGACAAGGGAACTCCTGGATCAAGTATTGGGGAAAACTATGCCTTCGTGGAACTGAGTCTTTTTGATGGAACTAACCCGCATTTGCGTTACACAGAGAGGGAAACCACGATAACCTCCTACTGTTAATCCGATGACAAGGGGACTGTAGCTCATGATCCGTCTACCACTGAGGATATTTTACGTCAGCACTGTGGTTAGTGCGAGCCGGGTGCGGAATTCGTATCAACCCACCATCTCTGGGATTCGAACCCGATTCACATCATTGGCGAATGCTCCATCCTCTGAGCCACCAGGGCTCTGCACCACGTATTAATAATAAAAAGGACGTTGAGTACGTTTTTATCTGATACCACACCTTAAGTTATTAATTAATACAGAGAAGGGATGGTGGTTAGCTGATTCGAATCAAAGTGAATACTGTATTCACAGGGTGAGTTATTGGTCACCGTTAGGTGAAAAATTGAAGACGATAAAATCCAATCATTAGAGTAAGAAACCAATTGTACGTAGTTGACTGTATAATAACGGTGATAAAGTAAGATAAAAATTTCTTGAATTTAAATGTATGTCATAATAATTTTAAATCTATGCATATCCCTTACATTTTACACGCATAAAATTTTCAGCTTTATAAAACATTCGAAATATCGATTTTTATTTTTAGTGTTTTCTTCAAATTTATAATTTGCTTTTAAATTAAGATAACATCTGATTTTTCTTGTAGCTCGCAGTCAAGTTTAAAGATAATTTTTTTAGCTGAACAAATATTTGTTAATTAATTTCAAAATAATATTTTATTTTTAATAAAAAAAAAAATGAAAAAAATTTCAAAAAAATTTTTTTTTAATTTTTTTACAAAGCTTGCTATTTTTTTCTTAATTTTTCACTGATTAATAAATTTCAAAATCGCACTTTACTTTCTTCTTAAGTAGGTCAAATCATAAACAATATACAGTTTATCTTAAGAATTACTGTGTATACAGGATGTTCCAAAAAAATGAACATTTCAGTATACAAATCAAAGTTCGCAAATCAATTTTTAAGCGAAAAGAATAACAAAAAGGCTATAAAACCTGAGAGAATTACCAGTGAGCAAGATGAGATTAAAAACACCAAAACCAGTTTAAGTGCCGGGAGAAATAGAGGAGTTATAAAGCTATACTTATAAATACCTCCGAGCTTCCAGAGATAATCAAACTGGATTTATATTTTCATCACACTTTTCTCATCTAGTGATTCGATATTTTTCGATTGCATTTTTGTGCTTTTTACTCTCTTAAGTAATAAATTGTAGCCCTCTTTTACTCCACTTTTTAAAAATAGGATTTTAAAAATAAGTTTGACGAATACTTATTATGGAGCAGCTCGTACATTATGGTATAATATTATAGTAATGCATTATAATGAAATTTGCTTGAGAATTATTTTCAATAGTAAATGTTATATAATATAATTATTATAGTTATTATATCGGTATTATATAATTATTATAGTTATTATAGACATTATAGAGTCTAATACTTAATTGAGTTTTCATATTTATTATACAGTTATTTTAGACATTATAGAGTCTAATACTTAATTGAGTTTTCATATTCATTATATAATTATTATAGTTATTATATAGGTATTATATAATTATTATAGTTATTATATAGTTATTATAGTTATTATATAGTATAATAATCTAATCAGTAAAAGTATTGAAGAGTATGTGAATAAAGTCTAATGAGAGAGTATCAATTTTTTCGCCTGAATTATACTTATTTATATTACATGTATATTCTGTTAAAATAAGGCGAAAGTTATTAAATAAATAAAAAAGATTTCAAAAAATAAGTTTCACATTTAGTGTATAAAATTTTTATAAAAAAATATATACTACACAATTTTGAGTGACTACAAAAAGAATGATATCGAGATGATCTGTTGAGTGATTCTTATCAATATCCTCCAGGTGTGTCTACTTATTATCATTTTCACAGAATCACGCACTCTTATTTAAATTTACGAACGCTGAATCCTGAGATAATTTTTATTTTATGTATTTAGTAAGTGAACATTTAAAATTTTGTATTCTTTTTCTAATCACGAAGTTTTACTAATTTTTTTTTTTTCAATTTTTATCCTTTGATAAGAGCAAATCTCTTACAACAAAAGGGGGTAAATCAAAGCAAAAGAAAAAAGGTACTAGATAAAAGACGAAAAAAAAAATCCGAATAACTTTCGATGTGATGATCGAATTTCTACGTACTTGTGATATTAAAAGTTAGAGGGGTTGAGTTTAAATATTCGAATTAATTAGATCAAATGATATTTCTAGTTATAAATTCAGACTCAAAAGCATGTCTCTGAATTAGTATATTTTTTTCGACAGACTCGAATTCTTGATCCTCAAAATATGCGAGGTTGCATTAAGTGTGATTTATTTTTAGTTATAAATGTGCCTTTTATATTCGAAATTCAGTCCCTTAGACGGCAGAGAGAATTTTAACTATACTTAACTAGATTATAACTATTTTACATTTATTGTCGTGAAGAAATATTTAATCACTACCGCTTGGCAATCCCCAAAATCAGTGGTTTTTTTATATATATTTTTTTCATTTTCAGGATTTTTAATATAATTTTCACTTTTTTTTTTATTTAAATTCAGTGACAGAGATATGAGATTTTAAATACCTCTTAATAATAGTCTTGACAACTTTACGCACTACCTTTGAAAGACTTTTGGAGAGAGGGGTTTTAATAAATGTGACATCAAATGTTCATCAAAAAAAATGTGACATCATTTATGGACGGCACTATAATTCGAAAACTTATAAAGAGAATCTAGAAGTTTTTAGTAAACAATCATAAAACTCATTGATCGGAATATAACTCTACACGAAAAATATTTTTTAATTACTATTTATTATTTTTAATAATTTTATTTGAAAATATTTGAAGGCATTTTGAATTGTAAGACAGAAAATTCTCTTCATAGAACATAATTATAAATCACAAAATGCCAAATTTGAACAATATCGGATGTGTTCTGGAGATATTAAAATTTAAAAATTCCTTTAAAAATACTGTTCCTCAGAAAATACTTGACGGTTTACTCCATTTCTGTATCTTTGGTACTTAAAATTTTATAGTTTAAAATGATAAAATGATTTTCAAGTTGAAATTCTCAGTTCTCAATTCAAGTTTTTTCAACCAATAAAAATAACCATTATTTAAAATAGTGAGTTTAAACTATTGAAACCATAATTTTTAATTAATAAATAATAAATAATTTTTGGTAATTACTTCTTATTTTTAATAAGGAATAATTACCGAGAATTATTTTTTCATTAAATCAACATTTTATAAGCTGGTTTTATAATTGTGAGCAAAATAATTAAATTTCTTATTTAAATAATTGAATTTATAAATTTTATTTCAATAAAAAAGTTCACAAGCTATACGCTAAAAGTGAAAATTTCATTAGGAACATTTTTTCTTTATTAAACTATTAGGATCATTTTTTTTAAGATTGCGAATAATCTACATGTTTTAATCATCAGGAAGTCAAATCTGTCGAGATTAGGTAATTTAAGTCAGGGAATTGGAAGAATTCGTCTATTTGTTTTTTTGGTAAATAAACAATACTGCAAACTTTTTATATTCTATTCATTTGATTAAAAATGGTACTCAAATAAGTGTTTTTAGAAACATTACAATTACATGTAACTAGTTTTTTTCTGATAAATTTAAAATCATTTTTATCGTACAAGTCAACAATACTGAGATTTTCTTCTTTTTTAATATTTAAATTCAAAAAATCATAATTAATATTATCGTCACGATTACGAAGCAAGATTAATTACTAATAGGGAAAATAAATATATCCGATTATGAATGTCACTGTGAAGACGAGAAATATTTCGAATTTGTTGATAAACATCATGATCATATTATTACTGGTAATTTAAATATAACAAAAAACTTAGAACAGATATATTTTATGTCAAAAAGCACAAATTGTATACCCATTTATCATACATCAATTAATAAAATTCTAACACACTTTCTTAATGATCTCTATAAATTTTGCTTAAAGATATCAAACAAATTCTTTTTACCTTTGGTAATATCAACAGAATGGAAATAACCTGTTTAATATTACTTTAAAAACTTCATTTTCAACAATAAAAAAAATTTAAATAACAGTAACAATTCAATACATTTTTCTAAAATTGATCAAGTAATTAAGCAAATTCAAAAAAAATTTTGTCATTATCCCCCCCGACGAAGCTAACAATAATTAAGTAATCTTCTGTGAAAACTTAAATAAAGAGTTAAATAATAGTAAACATTTTAAGCTTTTTTATTAAAATAATAATGTTATCATTTAAAAATTTTATCTTTATATCAGAGGTTAAAAATTAAAGCAAATAATATACAATATCCATACATAATAATCAGTCCAAAATTTCATAAAATTCCTATTAAATTTAGAACAATCACTTGTGGGTCTAATTCTTACCTAACTAAACCTGGCACCACTTTTTCTAACTACTTAAATGAAATTATTAGCAATATTATTAAAGAAGGTTTTTCTTGGACTATCACTAATAATTGACCTATTTTAGAATTTATTAAACAAAATGAAATTAATTCCTTGATTTCCTAGATCTCTTTAATATCATTCTCCCTTCTGAACAAATAGCTGTTCTTCTGAGCTATTACTATGATATAAAAAAATATCCTTAATTGTGATTTAGATTATAGTAAAATTCTAATTAATATTTATCTTTTTAATAATTATCAAAAATATCCTTAATTGTGATTTAGATTATAGTAAAATTCTAATTAATATTTATCTTTTTAATAATTATCTTTACAACTGAAAAAATATTTTTGTTCAAATTGGTAGAATACCGCAAGGATCTAATTATTCATCACTCTTAGCTAACTTATTTTTACACTGTTATGAAAAAAATTATAGTCATAATACTAAATTCGTTTTTAGATTTATTGATGATTTAACTATCTTTAATTTTCAAGAATAAACAATTTTGTTAAATAATACTTACCTCGTACTTCATAATCATGACGATAATATTAATTTTAATTTTTTGGATTTCAGTATTAAAAAATAAGAAAATATCTGCATTGTTGTTACGATAAAAGAATTACGATAAAAGAAATTATTTTAAATTTTATATAACTAAACTAATTACATGGAATTCTAATGCTTCTAAAAACATTTACTTAAATCAAAATTTTAATCAAATTCATAGAATTAAACTAATTTGTAGTAATATTATTAATGGGAAAAACAAATAGACGAACTTTTCCAAAATTTAATGAAAGATAATGGATATCCAACTAATGTTATTAAATTCCACATAATATCGTTGTTATCGTATCGATCGTATATTATAACTAAAAATTTCTCAGTTAACTAAATTTTTATTTTCATCATATGCAAATCCAATTCCGGCAAATCCGTGGATAAAAATCTTCTAATCTTTAGTGAAGAATTTTTTTTATTTATCTTTTTCATCTATTTTGATTTTTATTAAATGTTTATAATTTCTCTAAAATCATCAATACAAAAATTTTATAATTAAATTTCAACCTTATTAGTATTAAAGTATTATATTTAAAATTCAGCCTTATTGATTATAAATTTTGAATTATCCAATATAATATTATTACTTAGCACACACACACAATCCAAGGTAACTAACAAAACAAACGCACTTCTGTACTTCAGTAAGAACGTGCTATATGATTTAATCATCCTTCATTTATTTTCATATTTTATAATCTGGCAAACTTGTCACAAAAACATTTTAAATCATTTTTGAAAAATACCGGTAAGTGTAAGTACATTTGAATTCGCTACTAGCTTTATATATTACATTTTATGCTATTCTGTATTTTTTTGATTTTGTATTTTCTATTTTTTGCTTAATTGTTTGATTTTGCAATTTTTGTTTCATTTTACATCTTTTGCTTAATAAGTTTCATTTTCGTTTCAGTTTTCGGTGCTTCTTACACTAATGTATTGATATACTTTGCTTCAGCGATATTTATTTTATATTAAAAAGCACTTTTTTCTGGATATAATCGTGTGAACTGTTCACGAGATTACATCTTTTCCTTATCCTGCTTTTCCGTTTGTTTTTTTTTTCGTTTTTTCCATTTTTCAACTTATTTCTTATCCTTTTCCATGTTTTCTGTATTTTTTTACATTAATAATTCAAATAAAAATTAAGTTTTTTAACTTTATTAAGATTTATTGCACTGTAAAAAATTTTGGTGTATAGTTGCTACCATTTTTGGTGTTTAGGAGAACCAAATACATTTTCAAGCACAGAACTGTAATTATCGAGCAAAAACTTATATAAAATTTATAAAATGACAATTGTTTGAATAAATTAGTGAAAATGTATTGCTGAAAATGTGCTTGTTTTTTAAGCGAAATTTCTTGCAATGAAGCCATTAAATTGATTCTAATGCGCTTGGAAATATACTTTGTCAGTAAACAAACAAATGAATAAAACTGTCACATTGAAAAAGTAAATAAAAATGTAACTGCGCACTATAAATATTTTCAGATAACCTGAACATCAAAATTTATGACTAATATATACCAAAATTTTTTACTGAATGGGAAATGGGCAGCTTCAATTCTTAATAATGATGAAATTATAAATAACTCTACCAATTCAACTAATTTTTCTAAAACTAATCTTATTACTAAGCAACATCTAAAGAATTTTGCAGCAACTCTCATATACAAAGCTAACAGCAATTATGATATCTTCTGTAAAAAAAATTCTATGCTATACATACTTTTAATATGTACTTTTAAATAAGGATTTAATATTAAATAAAAATTTCAAAATTAGAGATTTAAATAGTAATACAGTGAAACCTGCCAAGTTGACCACCCTTGTAAGTTGGGCACCTGCATAAGTTGACCTCAATTATCAAGAACGGAATTTTTCCTATGTAATTAAAATAATTTTTCGCTTTCTCTAAGATTTAAAAATTAAATTCAATGATGCATAATTCCAGGTCCCGCAGTGGACTGATCGTTAAGACACGGTTCCCAGCAGATCACCGAAGTCGAGCATCACTGGCTACAGTCAGTGTGCGGGTGGATAACCACTTGGATCTGTCTGCGTAGGGACTGAGGGTGTGCGGTATTGGTCCTCGTTAAACTGTGCTACCGTAAAGTGCTCGACTTCGCACGCATGTCGTCGGGCTACAGAATCGGGGGTGCCATCCCCTCCGCAGAGGATCAAAATTGTGATGGCATGTCTTCGGATCATCCTCCGGGATGTTTCACAGACCGTCGCCAATAGCCCATTGTGCAGCTCTAGTGCGACGTAAATTAACAACAACAACAACAGCATAATTTCAGTACTTAATAATTAGTCAAAAATTTCATAAAATATCTATTAATTTTTGAGCAATCACCTGTGTGACTAATATTTACTTAACTAAACTTGATACTAATTTCTCCACAAATTAAAATATTAGCAATATTATTAAATAATAACTACCAATAATCCACCTGCTTTAGATTCTATTAAACACAATTAAATTACATCTATTGTGGCCAAAAAAATTTCTTCTAAACCGAAAGATGCTCTTTTAAGTATTTACTGTGATTTTAAAAACATCATAAACTGTAATTTATTAATGCGAAATTCTAATTAATCTGTGCCTTTTTAATGTATGTAACTTTATAATGAAAAAAAAATTATTCAAATAAATGAATACACAAGAATATAAGTTTTCTTCACATGTAGCCAACTTATTTTTACAATACTGAAAGAAAAATAATACACTAAATATAAAACTTGTTTTGAAATATATTGATGATTTAATTATTTTTAATTTTCAAAATTTTGTAATTTTGTTAAGTAATGTTTACCCCGAGTAATTATTACTTCCAAATCATGGCGATAATATTAATTTTTATTGTCTGGATTCAAGTATTAAAAAATAAGAAAATATTGGCATTGTTGACTAATACGATAAAAGAAATAATTTTAAGTTGAATATAAATAATCTAATTCTATGAAATTCTGATGCTTCTAAAAGCACTGATTTAAATATTACTTTTAGTCACATAAATATAATTTAAAGAGTTTGTAGTAATACTTATTTATTATTATACTTATTTTTGTAATACTTAAATATTGCACAAATAGAAATACTTTTCCTAAATTTTATTAAAATTAACAGTTATCGAAGAAATATAATTAAATTCTATTATATCCATGGAGTATTCTGCGTTAAAATTAATAAAAGAATATATTTATATAAATAAGATATTTTAGTTATATAGATTAATATATTTTTGCCATG
>NC_092215.1:47144101-47199101 GCF_043381705.1 Parasteatoda tepidariorum | reverse complement strand
GATGTACGCATGGAACAATCAATACTTTTCACTTACAATCGAGCTAAGAAGGTGATAGTTTGATTTCGCCTTGCATGATGCAGAACATTCCACAGAAAACGAAGCTTATAAAAAGGCATGCATGTGTTATAGTTGCATGATAAAGATAATTATATTCTCATAAGAAGATTTTCATAAGTTTGTCAATTGTATTAAATAATTTTAATATATTCACTTTCTATTTGCTTCGGATTTGTTGAACCTTGTTCGAATTCATGTAAATATTTTATCTGTGCTTTGTGTATGTTTGATTGACAAACTTATTTTAAGAAATACTGTATAGATACCTCCTAAATTAATGATTCGGGTTGTATATTGCATCGTAAAAATCCCTTTACTGACTCTTGTGTGTATCATATCATACTGTAATTATAAATTAAATAATTTTAATATATTGACTTTCTATTTTATTCGGATTCGTTAAGCCTTGTTCGAATTCATGTAAATATTCTCTCTGTGCTTTGTGTATGTTTGATTGACAAACTTATTTTAAGAAATACTGTATAGATACCTCCTAAATTAATGATTCGGGTTATATATTGCATCGTAAAAATCACTTTACTGACTCTTGTGTGTATCATATCATACTGTAATTACAAATTAAATAATTTTAATATATTGACTTTCTATTTTATTCGGATTCGTTAAGCTTTGTTCGAATTCATGTAAATATTCCCTCTGTGCTTTGTGTATGTTTGATTGACAAACTTATTTTTAGAAATACTGTATAGATACCTCCTAAATTAATGATTCGGGTTATATATTGCATCGTAAAAATCACTTTACTGACACTTGTGTGTATCATATCATACCGTAATTATAAATTAAATAATTTTAATTTATTGACTTTCCATTTTATTCGGATTCGTTAAGCCTTGTTCAAATTCATGTAAATATTCCCTATGTGCTTTGTGTATGTTTGATTGACAAACTTATTTTAAGAAATACTGTACAGATACCTCCTAAATTAATGATTCGGGTTATAGATTGCATCGTAAAAATCACTTTACTGACTCTTGTGTGTATCATATCTTACTGTAATTATAAATTAAATAATTTCAATATATTCACTTTCTATTTGATTCGGATTCGTTAAGCCTTGTTCGAATTCATGTTTATATTCTCTCTGTGCTTTGTGTATGTTTGATTAACAAACTTATTTTAAGAAATACTGTATCGATACCTGCTAAATTAATGATTCTGGCTATATATTGTATCGTAAAAATCACTTTACTGACTCTTGTGTGTATCATATCTTACTGTAATTACAAATTAAATAATTTCAATTTATTCACTTTCTATTTGATTCGGATTCGTTAAGCCTTGTTTGAATTCATGTTTATATTCTCTCTGTGCATTGTGTATGTTTGATTAACAAGCTTATTTTAAGAAATACTGTATCGATACCTCCAAAATTAATGATTCTGGCTATATATTGTATCGTAAAAATCACTTTACTGACTCTTGTGTGTATCATATCTTACTGTAATTATAAATTAAATAATTTCAATATATTCACTTTCTATTTGATTCGGATTCGTTAAGCCTTGTTCGAATTCATGTTTATATTCTCTCTGTGCTTTGTGTATGTTTGATTAACAAACTTATTTTAAGAAATACTGTATCGATACCCCCTAAATTAATGATTCGGACTATATATTGCATCGTAACAATCACTTTACTGACTCTTGTGTGCATCATATCTTATTGTAATTATAAATTTTAGTGTTGCTAAATAACAAAAATGGTGGCTACTATTTTGCACCAAGTAGTGTAAAATAACATTCTTAGTATAGTGAAACACCTAGATCCATAGTTATGGATTCCACTATTCTTGGCGTTGAGGTACACTAATGTCTTTTACTGTGTAGTGAGAACACTTCATTTTTCTTTATTTTGGAAAAGACAAAACAATCCGCAACTGTCACTATTTATTAACTGTTATTGTGAACTTTCGAAATAAATATCCGCGTCTTAACTGTTATAAAGTAACGGATATTTTACTTCTCATGAAATAACGGTGCTTTATATTTTCAGAAAATTGACAGCCTTGGCAGACCAAATGTTGCGCCAACAGAATGGCTGTATTCTTTAGACAGAAAGAGAAATCACGAATTGATAAAGGAAACCAAGTTTTCACCTGTCGCAAAGTGTATCAATATTTATCAATCGTGATTTGATATTTTGTAAAAAGCCATTTTTATGGCTTTTAGTACTATTATCACGCTCACAATAAAAATGGGAGCTTATCAGAAACCGTGCATTTATTTCATCATCATGCAATTATCGAAAACTTTATCATACAAAAGTTTCGAAATCAATGTAGATCACATAATAAGTAGGGCATCTTGAATGTCCGTTGTTGAAACAAATCTAATTTCATCAAGAGTTGGTTTTCTTTTCTTTTTTTTTCTTTTGTATTAAACATCAGAGCAAGAGTATTTGACACCTTTGAAGTTTATGCATAACATACACCATGCCTCTGTACTATATAGCAACTATAGAATGTTTTTAAACAAGTGGCAACAAAATCCCTTGATATAAAATGTATGTATGTCTTTAGTCATGTAATAAAAATGTTCTTAAGTTAAATGTATGTTCATTTATCTAACTATCACTAGCATTAACGTATTTTATTATATTTAATCTTATTCTGAACAAAATCCCTTGATATAAAATGTATGTATGTCTTTAGTCATGTAATAAAAATGTTCTTAAGTTAAATGTATGTTCATTTTTCTAACTATCACTAGCATTAACGTATTTTATTATATTTAATCTTATTCTGAAAGATTCCTTAGTAAACCTAGTTTGCTTTGATCTTTATTATGACTTGAAAAGTGCTAGAAAAACACTTTAAAAAAGTACCCGTATTATTTTCAGGCTTTCTCTGTATATTTGACGGCTGTTTAGTTGCTTTTACACCCTAATTATAAACAGATTAAGGCCATCAGTATAAATTATAGTTTTTGCCGTACAGATTTGCTAATTGTTTGATAATTAAACCTCTCTTCAAATTATTTTGCGTTTATTTTCATTTGCCTTTGTTTATAGGGGTGGGCATGCCTAGTTTTACACGTTTTTACATTTAAATATGAATTAAATATGTAAGACTTTTAAGGTAACGATAGTTTCAGACTTTTCTTCATAGCAAAGCACTGGAATCACGGTGGCTCGTGGCAAAGAGTGCTTACCTCCCTATGAAGTGACTATGGTTAGAATCCAAGTGATGATTGGTCTATACAGAGTCTGCCCCCAACTCGTACTGACCACAGTGGACATAAAATATTCATTTCTGATGCGAGAACAGATTTACTTCGTAATTTTCATAGAGAAAACTTTGTCCCAAACGGTAAAAATCTGTTGTGACGATGGATTTTTTATTTCGTAATTTTTAGGGAGAAAATTTGTTCTTGTGTTATAAAAAATCGTTGATTACGGATCATAACTTTTACGAAAAATAACTTGCTCTTGTATGATACAGGAGTCTATGGATTTACTTTTAAGGGATTGCAAAACTAAGCCAGTTTAAAACCTTAACATTTATGAGTTTTTTTTTTTTTTTTTTAACCAGCAATCAGGATTAAAAAAAAGGTAAGAAAGAAAAATAAAAGTGAAACTGATTAACGAATTCAGTATTTAAAGTGAATTTAAATGAAAGAAACCAAGCAATTTATAGTGGCAGATTTCATTGTTTCTTTACTTCGTACGCTCTGCACTGTAATACGAATCCATGAAAAGCTAAAAATTATGGTTATTTCAAGTAAATAAAGAATTGAGTGTTTATACACACTTTAAAGAATGAAGTTAAATCAAAATAAATGGATAATAATCCAATAAATGGAAAGAGCTACGCCAAGATCAGATGCATTGAATTATTTTGGCTTCCGATAATATCAATATTGGCTCATTACGGTTATCACAATTAGTTTGTTTGCATCGAGTAAATAGGTAGGTACACTAGCGTGCTGAAGTTTTTGGTCAACGCGTGAAAGGTATTTTAACCTTTCTCTGCTGGTTTTTTCTTTTTTTTTTTTTTCTTTATTTATTTTTTTGTAAAGATCATTTTCGTTTTATTTAGTCAAGCCAACATATATACGAGGGTTGCTATTTATATTTCTGGCCTTGGCAACAGTAAGTGTTGCTAGGCGACCGCAGACGATTTTAATCCAAAGTTTGATATTTTCAAACATAAATTCAGCAGACGATTTACCATTATAGCTTCATTTGTGTTGTTGACTGTAAATTGAAACGTTCTTCTCTTTCAAAAAATGGAATTGAATCGTGAACATTTTCGTGCCATTATTTTTCATAACTTTCGACGTGGATTGTCAAGACAAGAGTGCTTCGATGAACTTAATTCTTTATTCAGCGATAAAGCGCCATCCTACAGCACTGTAAAAAATTGGTATAACGAATTTAATCGTGGTCGATGTTCGATCCAGGACGAATCCCGTACAGGTCGTCCAAAATCCGTTGCTGTGCCAGAAAAGATCGATGCTGTGCGTGAACTGATAAAGCAAGATCGTCATGTGACATACCGTAAGATAGAGGCGTCTTTGGACATTAGTATGACTAGCATCAATAAAATATTGCATGAACATTTGAGAGTAAAGAAAATTTGTTCGCGTTGGATCCCGCATAATCTGGCAAACGCTCAAAAAAAGGCTCGTGTCGATTGGTGCAAGGAAATGTTGGAAAAATATGTTCAAGGTACATCAAAGGCTGTGTATAACATCTACACAGGTGACGAATCATGGATCTAAGCATATGAGCCGGAAACAAAACAGCAATCAATTGTATGAGTCTTCCAAGACGAGGCAAAACCAACAAAAGTTGTTCGAGGAAGAAACACATCGAAACAAATGATTGCCTGTTTCTTCAGCATTAACGGTCATGTGGCAACAGTGGCGTTAGAGCAACGCAGGACGGTCAATTCTGAATGGTACACGACCATTTGTTTGCCAGAAGTCATCGGAGAAATTCGAAAAAAGCAGAAGAACAGGCGAATCATTCTTCATCATGACAATGCGAGCTCTCACACATCGACTCAAACAAAGGCATTTCTGACGGAGCGAAAGATCAAACTGTTGGGTCATCCGCCGTACAGCCCTGATTTGGCACCCAATGACTTCCTCTTATTCCCACACATCAAAAATAAATTACGTGGACAACGATATTCGTTCCCCGAAGAAGCGGTTGATGCATTCAAAACTCATGTTTTGGAGTTACCTCAATCGGACTGGAAAAAGTGCTTTGAAAATTGGTTCAAACGCATGCAAAAGTGTATTGATCATCATGGAGAATATTTTGAAAAACAATAAAACCAATTTCGATCCTACATATTTGTTTTTTCATTATTAGGCCAGAAATATAAATAGCAACCCTCGTATTACACATGATTCCAAAATTTTTACTTTTCTTGCAATTTAATGGAAAATGTAATCTTCTTTGGATTAAATTTAAATCTTTACACTCAGTTCAGTTGAATATTTCCTTTTTTATATAATTCGAGTCGTTTAAGAACTAATTCTTCAAAAATAAATGTCAATACTAAATTAAAGTTAAAATCACGATTTCCGTAAATAAATATGCAAAACTTATTCTTTTGTTAACACTGTATCTTTCAATTATATTTTCATCCAATTCTTAGATGTAAGAAAATCGCTTCACGAAAAACAAATACCCGACTGATATGAAAATTGCATTTGATTTAAAGTGACTTTCAAAGTGCTAACTTTGCTTTCTGGTTGATAAGCATATTAAGAATGTTTAGGAATAAAATTATACATTATTTATAACATTTCCAATCAACCATCTATAATATTGAATTTGACCAAGGACTTTTGCACGCTAGTGTACGTCGATGCTTTAATTACGTCGCACTAGAGCTGCACAATTTGGCTATTGGCAACCGTCTGGGAAACGTCCCTGAGGATGATCCGAAGACATGCCATCGCAATTCTGATCCTCTTCTGAGGGGATGGCTCCCCTGCTGTGGTAGTCCGGCGACCTGCGCGTGAAGTAGAGCACTTTACGGTAGAGTAGTTTAGCGAAGACTGATACCGCCCACCCTCGGTCCCTATGCAGGATGATCAAAGTGGTCACCCACCCGCTTACTTACAGCAGCCAGTGATGCTTGACATCTGTGTTCTGCTGGGAGCCGTGTCTTTACGATCGCTGAGGGACCCATCGAGCAAGAGTTGGCACGAGTAAATGAGTCCCTTCTACACCTATATACAATATCTACTGAAACTAAAGTTCGCCATTAAAATATGTAAGTATGTTTTCAGTTGTGTAATAAGGATAATTATATTTTAATTTTTAATGATCTGTGAACTGTATTAAATAATTTTAAATTTAATTCCTATCAGCTTCCATTTTGTTAAGTTTTATTAAAATTTATAATAATATTCTCCTTGTACTTATATATGCTTAAATAACAATCTAATTTTATTTTCAGAATTATTATATGTGCTTCCCAAAATTTAATATTCTTACGTTCGATTGCATCCTTAAAGTAACTTTACTTATTTTTAAGGATATCATGTCGTACTGCAATTATAAATTTTAGAGTTACTGAATAACAAACATGGTGAAGGCTACTTTGCACCAAGCTATGTAAAAGAACACCAAGTAGTGTAAAAGAACATTCTTGGTGTTTCACTATGCCAGGAACTATCCGTAGTTGTTGTTGTCGTCGACCATTAAGGCAGAAGGGGTGTGATTGTTTCCAGGGGTGCCATCTATGGCCACACCCATACGTCACACCCGTTTATAGGGGGATCCATTCATACATCCAATCATTCATCCACAGATAGTAATTTTGACCTGAACCAAAGAGCGACCAAACTCCATTTCAGTACCCCCAGAGGTATAATTTCTTATTGGAACATGGCGGACTTTGTGACTCGACATATTATACGTGCACCAGTCATCATTAACTACACGGCGAGTCTTCGACCGGCTAGATTCGAAATCCCGTTCTCACGAAAACGAGTTCAGCGCCCTGCCAACCAGGCTATCTCGGCCAGGCAACTATCCTTGGTTCTTGGTGTAATAAAACACTTAGTGAAACACCACTTTGGTGTAAAAAAATTTGCCACCATTGTGTTCAGATACATGAAAATTGTTTATACTGTACAAAAATCACGAATGGTAGCAGTTTGATCATCACTAACCATTCCATCAACAGCAAAGATGGATTCCTAGAAGATGTCTGCTCAGCCTTGTTTGGATTCGTCTTCTCTCTGTGTTATGCGTAATAACCAACTTGTTTTATTTTCAGAATTAGTGTATATATGCATCCTAATTAATGATTATTACGCTATATTGCATCTTAAAAATAACTCTGATGAATGTCTTGTATTACTGTAATTATAAATTTTAGTGTTACTGAACATTAAAAATGGTTTCTTTTCACCGAGTAGTGTAAAAGAACATTTAGTTTCGGTTTTTCACAACTGCAGTAACTGTTTTTGGTACTACACCACTTCTTCGGTGTAAAGTAGTTGCCACCAATTTTGGTGTTAAGATACACTATACTATTCTAAAGTATGCTTTATTGCACTTAACTGCTATCGTTACAATATTTATAACGTTAATTACGCGTGTTTCAATTGGGAAACCTTGTATGTATGTCTTAATTTCAAACAAACTTTCTTTTGAAGATTAATGAATGTATTATAAATTATATGTTAAACTTTTTTTATGGCGGGCACTTGGAACTACTGTCCATTGGCCACTGAAAGTGCCAGAACTGCTAACTCTCTTTTCGTTACCCAGTGGGCACCTGTGGCAAAGCCACGGCGGTGGAGCAGCGTCGCCCACGTCACACTACCACAACCCGTTTATAGGGCGGGTCACATTCACACGCAAAGGAGAAAGGACATAGAACACAGATAGAGAGAAAGAAATATCCAGGCCTTGCCCGGGATTCAAACCCAGAACCTTTCCGATGCAAGGACAGTTCCCTGCCCCCTACACAGGCTGGTCGGCTTATATGTTAAACTAATTTGCATCCTAAATCGTATTTATTTATCCGGTGCATTCTTATATAGGTTGCAGCTATTTCGCACCAAAAGCAGTTTCGACAAGCATTCCCGGATTTGGTTACACCAAATATTAATTAATTTTTCAACACACCAAAAATAATTGTATTTGTTTCACAACTCCACTTTTCATGTAAAGAATATACCACTATTTTGTTGCTGAATTATATTAAAAAAGCTTATAGTGATGCCTTAGAATCAATTATGTAATAATTTGTGATTTAATTCGATAAGTTCAAATAATAAAATATTTGAAGTAATTGCGCTGGTGGAAAATGAAAAATGTAATTAGAAATAATTGCGTAATTTGTTTCAATAAATATTTAGTTTGTCAGTGAGTTATTGCATACTTCTAATAAAAAGAACATTTTATGTTACGTGTAACACAACAATAAAGCAGCAACTTTACATTAGGTTTTGTTGTTTTGATACATACTTTCTCTAACATGAGATGTATAAAGTTAATGAAAAGCGCGTGATTGCGTATGAAACATAGTATAAGGGTTAAAAATTAAGGAGAACAACGTATAACTGACTAATCGATATTTAAAAAGGGTGTCGAGTTCAAATGGAATCACTCAGAACAAAACAATGCGAAAATATTTTGTGGCATAAAGAAAAGTTTTAGCATTACACAACAATAATGCAGGAACTTAACATTAGATTTCGTTGTTTTGATTCATAATTTCTTTTGACACGAGATATATAAAGTTAATGAAAAACACGTGATTGAATCAGAAATAGAATGTAAGGATTAAAAATTAAGGAGAGCAGCGTATATCTGACAAATCTCTGGATTTACTCAGAATCGACTGGATTTACTCGAAATAGATATTTTGCGCCAGATGAGGAAGATTGATAGTCAAAAATACTTTATGAAGCAAACAGCTGTGAAAAGTTATTTTCATGTCAATAAACACTGGAAATAAGTCGCATTTTTTTACTGCTTTTTCACAATTTTATTTATTTATCTATTCGTTCCTTATTTCTCTGTTTACTAACAACACATATTTTCATGCGCATTAGAATCAATTCAATGACTTCATTGCAAAATCATTTCGTTTAATAAAACAAGCACTAGATTAAGACATTCGTACTATAACTAAAAATTCTTCTTTCAAACAATGAAATCACCTCACATGACGTCAAAGTCACATGATACTTGCACATCCGGTGATAGAATAACATTATTATCAATAAATGCTAATAACATTTTATTTATTTTAGAAAAATTTAAGTCATAGTATTAACATGACATATATATTTAAGCTTCATATTAGTAATATTTCTATAATATCAATAAGAAAAATTTTCAATGTCATTATTGTCCCTCCATATTTAAATAGGGCAGATTATTTTGGCTGTCCATCTATAGAAACAACTTTATTATTTATCGAAAAGAAATATCATTTAAAAATATTTATCCTCCTTACTCATAAACATTCAATTAAATTAGAGTTAGATTTTTTTGAAATTTATAATTAGCTTTTCTATTTTCCTACAAAAAAAATCTGCTGTATTTTTTTTTTCTCTTTTAGCTCGAAATTTCATTTGAAAAAAAAAAAAAAACTTTTATGATAGCACTCTGAATCATCCACGGAATTTTTTTTTCGAGAAAACAAATGAGTTAAGAGAAGCAAGAACTGCGAATAATGATTTTGGAAACATTAAAAGAAATACTAAATTATGGAGAGAAAAAAATTTGTTTTATTAATAAGCATTTATTTGATGTAAATTAATGATTACTGTAGTATACGAATTTGAAATCGAGATGTTTATGTGGTTATTGCGTGATACTCTACGATGGCGACATCGAGAGAATAATTGACACCATTGTTATTTTGTCAGTCTTATATAAATGTTTTCACGATAACTACGATTCTCTGCTTAAAAATTCATTTGATTTGCCTCAATACCAAAAATTGTGGCAACTATGCACCAAAATTTTTTACAGTGTTGATTTTTGGTGTGGTAAAACATCAGGAATGTTTTTTACACTATTTGGTATGAAGTATCATATGTGTCAAACCAAAGTATGACATATGTGATACCAAAATGTGCATGTGAAGCATCATATATATATATGTGTGGTTATATATATATATATATATATTTATACATNGCGTTTATGAAATATATATATATATATATATATATATATTCAGTACAGCTAAAAACTATTATTACAGAACGGTATTATGCATATAAAAATCACTGAAATTATTTCACGATATAAAATGAAGTTAGTATCATTAATTTATGATGCATATAATCAATAATTCGTAAAATAAATATAGTTTGTAAAACAAACAAAAGCCTAGCAAAGATTGTATATTAAGACGAATTCAAATTAGGCTTAACAGAACGGATAGCAATTGTACATTTTAAAATCATTTAATACAATTAATGAAGATTAAAAAACATTAAAATATAATTATTCCTTATAACTTAATTATAAAAAACATACACATTTTAATCACGAAAACTTTTCTTTCTGTTGATGCACTGTTCTGGTGATGCAGCGAAGAAGACAACAACAAACTCACGCAATTTCATTCTCGATTACTACTGGCAAATTCCTAAATACGTGAACATAGGTGTTTGCATAATTCATGCATAGTATGAATGCACGAGAGTTTGGTGTAAACTATTTCCATGACAAGTATTTAGATTAAAATTACCCTTGTACATAAAAGCTTGAATTGGTGTTAACCTGAAATAAGGTTTTTATTCACGCAATGTTGTGAGGTAAGTAGGTAGGTACTTAATTTGCGTCGCACTAGAGCTACACGATGGGCTATTGGCGACGGTCTGGGAAACATCCCTGTGGATGATCCGAAGACATGTCCTCGCAATTTTGATCCTCCTGCAAAGGGGATGGCTCCCCTGCTTTGGTAGTTCTCGAACTATGCGTCAAGTCAAGCACTTTACGGTAGAACAGTTCAACGAGGACCGATACTACACTCCTTAATCTTATGAAACATAAATATATTTATTTTGCAACTAAAATCATACAAGCATTTATAAAAGTTTAAGACAGTTTGTCAAATCAATCTGACAAGAAGATTGAAATTACTTGGCAAATAATCGACTACAATCAATATTTTTCTTCAATCAGTAGAGAAGATTGAAACTTTCTTGGTATTAAAGAGGTTATGACTAGTTTGTCAATTCAATCTGACAAGAAGATTGAAATTACTTGGCAAATAATCGACTACAATCAATATTTTTTTTCAATCAGTAGAGAAGATTGAATTTTTCTTGGTATTAAAGAGGTTATGACTAGTTTGTCAAATCAATCTGGCAAGAAGATTGAAATTACTTGGCAAATAATTGACTACAATCAATATTTTTTTTCAATCAGTAGAGAAGATTGAAACTTTCTTGGTATTAAAGAGGTTATGACTAGTTTGTCAATTCAATCTGACCAGAAGATTGAAATTACTTGGCAAATAATCGACTATTTTACTTCAATCAGTAGAGAAGATTGAAACTTTCTTGGTATTAAAGAGGTTATGACTAGTTTGTCAATTCAATCCGACCAGAGGAACTCACATTTTACCAGTACATTTCACGTAAACATTCCGCCATTTTGGGCCATCTCATAGTCACTACCTTGAAATTGCACGCCTTTAAAGTTCTACTAATGGTCCAGAAGCATTTGTTAAATGTTTAAAACATTCCCTGCCATCATTTCACACAAGAATTTAGTTAAATTATTCACCCAATATACTAATTATTCGCCCAATTTACGGAGCACGGAAAAACATGATTTTCCTCACCAACGAGTCGCGGATTGCTGCAAACTTTATCGATTATTTGTGTTAAGATGTAACGAAACTCCTTGAAGTGAAATTAATATTTTAAAATGCATCACATTTAAAGGTTATTATTAAAAACAATGAAGTTTGGCCAATTTAATAATTTTCAACGCATTTTGGTCAATGTAATAACTATGGTTAGAGAAAACTAATAAGCATTCGCAATGATAATTTCCAGTGCAAACAGCTATCTTAAAAAAATCAAATACGTGTGGGGAATACCGGGAAATGTATAACAGGTATAAATGTATAATAAAATGTATATCAGGCAGTAATCAAAAAGAACATAAAGATAGGAGTTCTAGGCAGTGGCACTTGATCTTTAAAAAATCCTAGGTGTCAGATGTACCATGCAAATGTATATAGAAAATCTGCTACAAATAAGTAGATTTTAGAAAAATGAATGATTAATAATAATAATAAATACTCCATTTATTAAAAAAAAAAAATTTCGCTAGGTTATCAGAAGAGAATTTTTGAAAATTTTTACAAGTATATTTTTCTTAGCAAATATATAACAATCTAAAAACTTGTCTTTTATTAAAAATCATTTAAAAAGAATTTTAAAATACAAAAATAAATATTATGATAATTATTTTTAAAGGGAAGAATACGTGTCTCATTTTTTAAAGAAGTATCAACTCCTATAAAACTCGCTCGAGGCAATTAAAGTGCAATCATAGGATGGTAGCCCTGGTCAATCTACCCTCCAACTTTGAAATGATGATCCAAAAATTGCAATCAACATAGATTGAGCAGCGGTGACTCAGAGGGATTCAGGATTATGTTCAAAATTACAAGGCCACGGAGTTGAACAAAGATAGTCGTAAACTCAAAATTGGGTCAGCTGTGCAACGACGGTAATAAAAAAAAGTATATAAGGGACGCGGTGGCTCTGTTGATAAAGCTCTCGCTTCCTAATGTGTTGATCCAGGTTCGAATCACAGCAGTGGCTGGCTAATACCAATTCTGCTCCAGTCTCTCACTGATCACAGTGCTAACGTAAAGTATCCTCAGTCTTCACTGGATCATAGATTAGAATCCCCTTGCCATCGGGTTAACCATGGGAGGTTTTCGGGGATTTTTTGCTCCGTGTAACGCCATCGAATTGTCCGCCACGAAGACTAGTTTGCCGCAATGCTTCATGCAGGAGTTCACTTGTCTTCTGGATTGGGTTCAAAAATACAAAGGTACAAATCATACTTCTGGGAGTACTGATCCAGGAGTCTCTTTGTCTTCCGATTGGTTCAAAATTATAAGGCTACGGAGTTGAACATTAGTAGACGTAAGCCCAAATTCCGATCGACTGTTCAACTATGGTTTTAAAAGAGATTTTAAAAAAGCAACGGAGTTTAACTCAGATAGTCCTTAAACTCAGAATTGTGTTGGTTATAAAATTATAATAGATAATTAAAAAAAAGCATTACCTGCTTATAATAATTTAATGATTTGAGAATCTCGTCAAATTCTTAAACTACGATAAAAGTGCTATTTCTGAGTATTGACAATACTTGTTAGAAAACATACATTAACTTAATATATTTTAAGTAAAAAAAAGCACGAAGAAAGAGTTGAGATAGGAAATATATGACGTTTCCTGCATGGCAATTTCAATACCTACTCCTCTCAAAGATACTGCGTATACATATCTGTATAAATTCATTCCGATTTTAAGTAACCAGTAGAATAAATTATACAGAAATATTTACTAAAAAATACGGTATTCGTTGCTCTACAATGTAACAAAAAAGAATATTCCTTAGTCAAATTATCCCCATAAAATGAATAATAAAATATTTTATAAGCAATGCGCCTACGATCAAGGAAACATATCATATTTATTTAAATAAGCCTTTTTATAAATCCACACAAATAGTTTTTAATATCCACTAAATTAAACCATTCTTGAATTAATACTAAGTGCTGCCATCTATAACTGTTACTTTATTCCATTGGAATTACCCACTAATATATTGCCATATCAGGACTCAGAAGAAAAAAAATTTCACCTCGATGAAATGTGCGTAGAAATATTCTAGTATGTTGTCACATCCTCACTAAACGAAATATAGCACATTGATTTTTATTTTATTTTGTATCCGTCGTTGAATATCCGACCCAATTTTTGGTTTACGACTACTAATGTTCAACACCGTAGCCTTGTAATTTTGAACCAATCCAGAAGACAAGAAAACTCCTGGATCAGTACCCCCAGAGATATTGATTTGTTATGGGAACATGGAGGACTTTGCGACTCGACAGATTTAACGTGCATCAGTGACCATTTACTACACGGGATGTCTTCGGCCGGCGGAGATCGAACCCATGAACTCTTGTACATGAACCCAGTGCTCTACCTACCAGAACTCAGAATTGGATCTGAATTTCAGCGCCGGTTATTAAATAAAAAAAATTATAAAATCCATATAGATTGAGTTTCGGTGGCACAAGTAATAGATCTTTCGCCTTCCAATGATTTGAGCTAGGTTTGATTCTCATCGATGATTGGCTGCTCCTAATGCTGCATCGACCACAATACTGATGTGAAACATCATTAGTGGTCGATGATTTATGGGTTAGAATACCCTTCCAGTCAGAAAACTGTGGGAGGTTTTCCTCGTTTCCGGAAATTTTCGCATGAGAGGTTTTCATTAACACAGATGAGGGTTATTTAAATCAAAAAATCCTCCATGAAGGCTAGTTTGTCCCATGAGTTCCCTTGTTTTCTGTGTTGGGTTCAAAATTACAAGGCTAAGGAGTTGAACATTAGTCGTAAACCCAAAAAGGGATCGATTGTTCTACGCCGGCTGTAAAATAAAATAAAATCTGCATTCGTGGAATCAATGATTGCTCAGTGGTTAAGGCACTGAACCGTCGTTATGAAGAACTAGTATTCGATCCCCAGTCGTGACTTGAAGCCCATCCAGCTTCAGATCAATGGGTACCAGCTAGTCTGGGAAGTAAAAGCGGCCTGTGCACAATGCTGACCACATTGCCTCAATCGTGCCTTTGGTCACGAATTGTGGGGCCATAGCCTCCATGACCCCCTCCCCTGGCTCAATAGGCTGTTGCAGGAATGCTTTTACTTGACTTTAATGGGAAAATAAGCGAAATCAGGGGGGAAGCAAGAGCAAGAAATAAGCAAGATCGGAATTTAAGAAATAAATCCATAAATCCATGGAGCTCATGAAATCAGCAGGAAAATTGAAAAAAAAAGCTATGTTTATGTTTAAAAGTTTGTTAGTTGTATCGTTCCTAACTCAGCATCGTTCCTAACTCAGCAGTTCCTAACTCAGCACTGATCATTTGGATCCCTCATCATATTCTCCTGACTTTGCTCCTTCAAATTTTAACGTCCCCAGAATCCAGTCTTCAATGAAAATAATGAGATTTTGCTCTGTTGATAGATTGAAAGAAATAAGCCCATAAACGGTCCATAAGCAATGATCTATGTTCAATTCCCATGAATCGCTTTAACATTTCTACTCATTTATTTCAACATTTTGAGAGATTAATCTCCAGCTGGACATTCAAGAACATAGGAACAAATAAGACTTTTCGAAAAATTCAAAAACAAATCAATCATGCATTATGCCTCTGGCTTGCTAATAACTCTAATGCACTCGCATATTCTATCCCCCTCCATACTCGTCTGACTTTGCGCCGATTTTAGCACACCAAATTTAAGTATATTACGAACGAAACGAGGTTTCACTTTGTAAATGGTGTAAAGAAAAAGAACTTATAAAAGGCACTCTTTTCAACTGTTTAAGAAAATAATTCATGAAATGGGCAATTAAAGAAATTTTAACTTTATAAAAGAGTAAATGAATCCGTAAATCAATCTAAAAAAAAGAAAAGAATTCAGTTCAGATCAGTCGATTAATTTCTTCAGAACATCTTTCTTCTCTTTTTGGTCTTGCCAGTACCAATCTATCTTTCTTATTTTTATAAATTTTGTGAGTTTCAGGATATGAAAACTGTCAAGAAAAAAATTTAGAACGAAAGGGTCTATCTGAACCGCCCCCATACCTATAACTACACTCTGATGGGGGGAAAATCCCAAAACCAAGAGAAAATTATTATAGATAGATGAAATTTCGGCAATGCGTTTGTCTCAGTAACATATTTAATTGATAAAAGTTTCAAGATCGCGGGTAAATGCAATTAGGAGAAAAACCATTTCAAATATGAAATAATGGTACGTAACCACTGGAATTTTGAATGCAAGCACGCATTGTGTCATGCAAATGCCGTATCTCATTTTATGGGATGGAGTTTCATATCTGTTGCGCTTGGTCAGTCAATACTGGGATAGTTAATGCTGGTTTTGGATGGCACTGAAATTGTCGTCCAATGATGTCCCATACGTGCTTGGTCAGTGAAAAATCTGGTGATCTAGCAGGCCAAGGCAACATATCAACATTCTGTAGAGCATGTTGGGTTACAACAGCAGTCTGAGGATGAGCGTTATCCTGTTGGAAAATATCTCATTGAATGCTGCTCTCGAATGGCAACAAAACAGGTTGAACCGCCAGGTTGATATGCAAATTTGCAGTCAAGGTCCGTGGAATAACCACGAGAGTGCTCCTGTTGTCATGGGTAATTGCTCCCCAGACCATAACTCCAGGTGTAGGTCCAGTGTGTCCAGGCCGGAGACTGGTCGGTGGCACCTGGCCTCCTTCTAACCAATATACAGCTATCACTGGCACCAAGGCCGAACCGACTTTCATCAAAAAACACAATAGATCACCACTCTGTCCTCCAGCGACCTCTATCTCGACACCACTCACGTCGAAAAAGGTAGTGGCTCGGAGTGAGTGGAATGCAAGCTACAGGGCATTTCGCTCTAAGCTGTACTTGAAATAGCAGATTTGTAACAGTTGGTTGTGTCACTGCAGTGTCTATTAAAGCTCGAATTTTTTATGCAGACATAGTACAGTGCGTCAGAGCTATTCGCCGTACACGGTGGTCTTCTCTCTGAGTAGTGTCGCGTAGCCACCCAGAACCCGGTCTTCTTGAAGCAGTACCTTCCCTTGAACAAAGAAAAAATAGAAAGGAGAAGAATTAAATGAGTAACTAGCGAACTCGAAAACGTAATTAACGCTGGGAAGTGCTCGTTGAGGTAGGCTATACCAGAAAAACAACTTTAAGGGTGAGTAGCATACTCAGATTTAGCAGAGCGTCATTAGAACTAAGATCCAGCGCATACGCATACGGAGTAAAGTGACAGTTAGGAGGTCCGTCACCTATGAACCGGTTGTTGGACAACTCCACTTGCGAAAGTCGTGATGGCTCTGGGGATAGAGCGTTCGACTTCCAATGAGGCGAACCGGGTTCGAATCCCAGTCGATATGAATTCCGCATCCAGCTTGCACTGACCACGGTGCTGACATGAAATATCCTCATTGGTAGACGGATCACGGGTTAAAGTACTCTTACCGTCAGGCTAACCGTGGGAGGTTCTCGCGGTCTTCCTCTCCATGTAACGCAAATGCGGATTAGCTCCATCAAAAAATCCTCCGCGAAGGCAAATTTCTCCCAATACTCGATCCAGGAGCTCCCTTGTCTTCAGAATTGGCTTCAAAATTACAAAGCTATGGAGTTGAACATTAGTAGTCGTAAACCCATAAAATTGGGTCGGCTGTTCAACGACGGTTATAAAATAAAAATTTCATTTTATTTAAACAATTTCCAATCCTCAAAGCGACTATTTATTATTAAAAGACATTTGAAACAAAAAAAAATAATCCCTTATCTTACGCAATTATTTGTTTCTGAACAACAAAATGTGAGAATATTTCAATGATCCCTTTCAATAGTTCATCGAAGAATTCTGAAACATAAAGTTATTTCATTTTTTATTATTTATTTATTTATGTATTTTTCCTCATTGTAAGCTGAAAAGCAAGTTCTCGTGGTCTTCCTCTCCATGTAAAGCAAATGCGGGTTAGCTCCATCAAAAAACCAACAGCCATTTTATTCTTTTTTTCCTTGTTAAAATGTATTAGCAGGGTTAATTAATATAAATGATATAGATGTATTCTCAAAGCAATATATTCGTACAGTACTCCTTATCAATGGTGTAGAAATACAGAACAAGCCATCAATAAATCTTCTTCACCCCAACGCTTCCCCTACCCCAGTAGTTATTAGGAGGAGGATGGGGGCAAACCCATTTCTAGTACCTCTGCAGTTGTGCTCCTAAATGTTGTTTTTTCTTTTATACACTGCACCTAACCTTGGGGGACTGGTTTACATTATGTCAATACAAGCTATTTGTATAGTTTGTCTAAAGTAGGAACTCCCCTAGTCATTCGTCTGGACCCGTGGCGGTGACTATGGTAACGAGGTATAACTATTTCAAGTAGGGGTGTGGGGTAACTGTTTAAGACAGGTTTTAACCCCGGGTCGACGAGAGAAAGGGAATCTTTTTCTGAAGCTGCCCTCCCTGAAATACACTATTCTTGTTTCCATAGCCCCAGACGGCCTTAGACTTTGTGGCGAGAGGAGTTCTTGAAATAGACAAACTATATATTCTTTGTCTTGACCACTGCTGACAACAATCCTGTACAGTGGATACATTTCTCCCCAGTTTTTCTGTCGGAATGAAAATCCACCTTCTCGCAGCACTGACCACGTACAAAGTCAGTGAGCTTTTGATAATGGCTTCTTTGTCTTCTTAAAGGCATTCTTGACTAACAGCAACTCACTATGTCAAAAGTTAACGAAAAATGATGCTAACGAAAAATAAAGTTAACGAAAATAACGAAAAATAATAAGAACACGTATTTAAAGCATCCCTGATTTGCATGTTCACGAACGCCAAACTTATGCCCCTAGAGAGATATTTGAATAGACATCATCTTTTAGTTGTATAAACAAGCCAACCAATTTTTTTTTATCTCGCACAACTCCTTCTTGGTGCAGGAATTTTTTTCTTTCCATCGGTGAATGAACTAACCAAATTGAAATGAAATTTATCTTAAAAATACAAGAAAATAACTCACTATCTCACAATTCAAAGTCTAGTTAAGGATAATTTTTATTTCTAAAATAAATTAAAAAATAACGTATGAAATAAAAAAAAATCTTTTTCTTGAAATTCATATTGTAGAGTGCACAACATCTAGCAACAATTTTATTTTGACTCCAGTTTATCTCAAAATTGCCTCCACATAGGTCCTATATGAACATGCACCGAGGGGCCAATAGCTGGATGTCTATATTTTTTAATATTTGTCCTATATAGGGCCCATATCGGCCTTTATGAGGCCACTATAAAGCCTATATTGGCTGAAAAATGAATGAAAAATATTGGGTGAATCTGGCAATTCTATGTGGGGCCTATATTGGCTGTAATGTGGCTGTAAAATATCGGGTGAATCAGACAATTCTATATAGGTCCAATATCGGAAAAATAACTGCCCTTTGAACCCGTACTGAGCCAATATTCGTGAATATTGGTCCAATGAGAGTCCCAGATATTTTGCTGCTAGGGACCTTTTTGAATAAAGGGCTACGTGCCCAAGTATCTAGATATGTTAACGGCATTTTTTTTTAGAAATTTTAAATTATACATTTTATTTTAATTTTATATTAATTTATATATTTTAATACAACTAAACAATGTGCGCAAAACACTGATGTACACGTCAGTGTTTTAGACACAGTTCTTAAGTCTACTTAGTAATATATATATATATATATATATATATATATATATATATATTTATATATATATATATATATATATATATATATATATATATATATATATATATATATATATATATATATATATATATATATATATATATATATATATATATATATATATATATATATATATATATATATATATATATATATATATATATATATATATATATATATATATATATATATATATATATATATATATATATATATATATATATATATATATATATATATATATATATATATATATATATATATATATATATATATATATATATATATATATATATATATATATATATATATATATATATATATATATATATATATATATATATATATATATATATATATATATATATATATATATATATATATATATATATATATATATATATATATATATATATATATATATATATATATATATATATATATATATATATATATATATATATATATATATATATATATATATATATATATATATATATATATATATATATATATATATATATATATATATATATATATATATATATATATATATATATATATATATATATATATATATATATATATATATATATATATATATATATATATATATATATATATATATATATATATATATATATATATATATATATATATATATATATATATATATATATATATATATATATATATATATATATATATATATATATATATATATATATATATATATATATATATATATATATATATATATATATATATATATATATATATATATATATATATATATATATATATATATATATATATATATATATATATATATATATATATATATATATATATATATATATATATATATATATATATATATATATATATATATATATATATATATATATATATATATATATATATATATATATATATATATATATATATATATATATATATATATATATATATATATATATATATATATATATATATATATATATATATATATATATATATATATATATATATATATATATATATATATATATATATATATATATATATATATATATATATATATATATATATATATATATATATATATATATATATATATATATATATATATATATATATATATATATATATATATATATATATATATATATATATATATATATATATATATATATATATATATATATATATATATATATATATATATATATATATATATATATATATATATATATATATATATATATATATATATATATATATATATATATATATATATATATATATATATATATATATATATATATATATATATATATATATATATATATATATATATATATATATATATATATATATATATATATATATATATATATATATATATATATATATATATATATATATATATATATATATATATATATATATATATATATATATATATATATATATATATATATATATATATATATATATATATATATATATATATATATATATATATATATATATATATATATATATATATATATATATATATATATATATATATATATATATATATATATATATATATATATATATATATATATATATATATATATATATATATATATATATATATATATATATATATATATATATATATATATATATATATATATATATATATATATATATATATATATATATATATATATATATATATATATATATATATATATATATATATATATATATATATATATATATATATATATATATATATATATATATATATATATATATATATATATATATATATATATATATATATATATATATATATATATATATATATATATATATATATATATATATATATATATATATATATATATATATATATATATATATATATATATATATATATATATATATATATATATATATATATATATATATATATATATATATATATATATATATATATATATATATATATATATATATATATATATATATATATATATATATATATATATATATATATATATATATATATATATATATATATATATATATATATATATATATATATATANATATATATATATAAAAATACCTTTAACTGACTGAGCTTTTTATTATTGGGAAATTCTAAATAATTTTTGTCTTTTTAATAATTATTTTTACTACATATTTTGGCAAACATATTTTTGTTCAAATTGATGGAATACCACAAGGATCTAATTATTGATCACTCTTAGCTTACTTATTTTTACACTACTATGAAAAAGATTATGCTCTAATTTTAAACTTGTTTTTAAATTTATTAATGATTTAATTATCTTTAGTTTTCAAAAGTATACAATTTTGTTAAATAATAATTACCCCGAGTAATTAATCTTGCTTCATAATCATGACGATAATATTAATTTCAGTTTTTTGGATTTAAGTATTAAAAAAGAGGATAATGTCTGCATTCTTGATTTATACGATGAAAGAAATGATTTCGAATTTAATACAGTCGAACCTCGCTAACTCGAACCTCGATTTCACAAATTTTTCGATATCTCGAAGGAAAAAAAATTTCCCTTCATATTTCCTATACACTCAATGTCAAAAAAAACTTTATTTCACGAATATTTTTTTCTAATCCCTCGATAACTTGAATTTTTTTTTCATAAATAGTGTAGATTTTTTCTCTGAAAATAAAAAAATATTCCAAAAAAATGAAACATTTTAAGAATAGAAAACCAATTCTCATAATGATAAACTTTTAAAAAAAATGGAAGACGTCAGTGGCATTTAATGATGTGTCCTTCTATACGATAATGAATGGCGTCAAGAATGCTGGATTCATTAAAGATCATGAAAGTAGTCAAGCAATCAATATCGTTAGTTCTGCTGAAAACTACACCGAAAATGATTGGGACAGATTGACCGGACTCATGAAACTCGATGACATGGAATTTCATGACTTTGTAAACGTAGATGATGCAGTAACAGTGTGTGGTCAGTGGGATGACAATGATATCATCGCTCAAACGAAAGCTTCTTGTGAACTATCAGAAGAAGAGGATGAGGAAATCGAAGATTGTTACTAAATGCTACTAAAAACATGCACTTTTATTGGGATGCAGCCAAATGTGTCAGAGGAGACATTTAAATCTATGGCCACTTAGAAAGTGTTATAGATAAACTTTCTTACACATCTTTAAAGCAAACAACAATTGCATCTTTTTTTAAATGAAAATGCAAAAAGTGCTTTTAGAATAAATATGGAATAGTAAATAAGGTATGTAGGGAGCATTTTTCTTTATTCTACCATCGATAACATGCGATTTTCGATAATTCGAATTTTCGGTATCTCGAATTTTTTCTCCTCTCCCTTCAAGTTCGAGATATCGAGGTTTGACTGTATAAATTAAATAATTACATGGAATTCTAATGTTTCCAAAAACATTTATTTAAGTACCATTTTTAATCAAATGAATGGAATTAAAAGAATTTGTAGTAATGATTATTTATCGAAAAAACAAATAGACGAACTCTTCCAAAATTTAATGTAATTAAATTCTATATAAAATCGCTGAGTTAGTTATGTTATAGTAAAAAATTTCTCTCTTAACTAAATTTATATTTTCCCAAGGTGCAAATCCAATTCGGACAAATTCATGGCTAAAAATCTTCTAATATTTAATCAGGAATTTTTTTTAAAATACATTTTTTTTTTAAATATTTTTTTTTCATTAAATGTTAAGAGTTTTTCTAAATTCAACATTATTAATATCAAAATTTTATGATTAAAATTCAACCTCATTAATTTTACATTTTATAACCGTTGTTAAATAGCCTCTACACAATTTTATGGGCTTACGACTACTAATGTTCAACTCCGTAAACTTGTAATTTTGAACCCAATCCAGAAGACAAGGGAGCTCCTGGATCAAGTATAAGGAGAAATTTGCCTTCGTGGAGGACTTTTCGATGGAGGTAATCCAAATTTGCGTTACATGGTGAGGAAAACCACGAAAACCTCCCCAGGTTATCCTCACTGCAAGGGGACTCCCCATGATCCGTCTACTACTGAGGATATCTTACGTAGGCCCAGTTGTCGATGCAAGCCGGATGCGGAATTCGTATCGACTGGGATTCGAACCCGGTTCGCTGCATTGGAAGGCGAACCCTCTATCCCCTGAGCCATCGCGGCTCTACCTCATTAATTTTATTTTATTTTATAACCGTCGTTGAACAGCCGACCCAATGTAATGGGTTTACGACTACTAATGTTCAACTCCGTAGCCTTGTAATTTTGAACCAATCCAGAAGACAAGGAAACTCTTGGATCAGTACCCCCAGAGGTATTGATTTGTTATGGGAACATGGAGGACTTTGAGACTCGACAGATTTAACGTGCATCAGTCACCATTTACTACACGGGGAGTCTTCGGCCGGCGAGGATCGAACCCACGACCTCTTGGACTTGGGCCCAGCTCCCTACCGACCAGGCTTTCCCGGCCTTACCTCATTAATTATAAACTTTGAATTATCCAGTATAATATTATAACCTTGCGCTTTTCCGGATTCAGGCCAATCCAAGGTAAGTAACAAACCAAACGCTCTTCTGTACTTCAATAAGTACGCGCCATTAGTTGATCCCCTTCATTCTCTATTTGAGCTTCTATTTTCTTATCTTGTTATCTTGAAAACTTGTTATGAAAACATTTTAAATCATTTTTGAAAAATTTCTGTAAGAGTAAGTATATATGAATTCGATACTTGCTTTATATATTATATTTTGAATTTTATTCTGTATTTTCTTGAAATTTTAATATCTATTTTTGCTTGAT
This sequence comes from Parasteatoda tepidariorum, assembly GCF_043381705.1. Classification (NCBI taxonomy): domain Eukaryota; kingdom Metazoa; phylum Arthropoda; class Arachnida; order Araneae; family Theridiidae; genus Parasteatoda; species Parasteatoda tepidariorum. Next base: position 47,174,615 of record NC_092215.1, on the reverse strand, counting down.
TGTTTTATTTTGCTTTTTTATTTTTAATTTACATTTTTTGCTGAATGTGTTCTATTTTAATGTGTTCTATGTTCTATTTTCAATTTTGCTGGTGCTCCTCACATTACTGTATTGATATGTTTTGCTTCGGTTATATTATTACAATATTAGATATATTGGTACAATATTAGATAGCACTATTTTTCCGGATATTATTGTGTGAGCTGATGATGAGATTATATATTTTCCTAATTTTATTTTATTTTTTAAAAAATTTTTTAATTTTAAAATAATTTTTAAAAACATTTTTAAATAATTTCAAACATTTTTAGATAAATCTTTATATCTTTTTATGTATAACAGTTTTTTCTAAAGTTGTTGTAAAACATTTTCTGCTCATATACAGTGCCGACTATATTAATTTGTCTTTTAATAATAATTTGATGATAATTAATTTTTCAAGCATGTATAATTTACATTTCTGCGTCATTTTAGTATTTGCTAGGACACTCTGTTGTATTGATAAACGCTTTCATCCAACATAAATTTAATATATTTTTTGTCTAGATATTCCCTGTTTTGTATTTGCATAGAAAATTTGTACGATATAAAATTTTATCATTTAGTTTCCATAACAGAATTATGCTTAACGAACCTTGCTCAATGCATTACCTACGGAACTGAAAATTTTGTCTTTCGTATATTGTACAAACGCTGTTATAAAATGCTAGTGCAAACATTCTGTAACTAAATAACAGATATTTTCTAAGCATAAAAATTTTAAAAATATAATTCTTGACTTTTATTTCCTAGAAAATCTCTAAGCAATAAGAAATCAAATTGAATCTTATTGCTAGGGTACACAGAGTAAACTCAATTTAGCCGAACATCTCCAAACGTTTTACAAGTATTTCATTTAACTCAAACCAATATGTTTAGTTCAAAAAAGCTTTAAAATTTATCATAATATTCCATTTTGAGCAGCAATGGCTCAGGGAATAGAGCGTTCGCCTTTCAATGAGGCGAACCGGGTGCGAATCCCAGTCGATACGAATTCCGCATCCAGCTTGCACCGACCACAGTGCTGACGTGAAATATCCTCAGTGGTAGACGGATCATTGGTTGCAGTCCCCTTGTCGTCAGTCTACCAGTATAGCCTGACTACAGGCTTAGTTCCATCAAAAAGTCTTCCACGAAGGCAAATTTCTTCCAATACTTGATCCAGGAGTTCCCTTGTCTTCTGGATTGGGTTCAAAATTACAACCCTTAGGAAAATTTGCCATAGGTTTGCCATAAAAAATGCCATAGGATATTCCTATGGGGTTTTGCCATACGTATATGGCAAAAGTGTATGGCAAAATTTTACCATAGACAAAACCCCATAGGAATATCCTATGGCAAATATTTGCCATACATGTATGGCAAACTTTTGCCATAGGCAAAACCCCATAGGAATATCCTATGGCATTTTTTTTTGGCAAACTTTTGCCATACGTATATGGCAAAAGTGTATGCCAAAATTTTGCCGTAGGCAAAACCCCATAGGAATATCCTATGGCATTTTTTTATATGGCAAAATTTTGCCATACGTATATGGCAAAAGTGTATGCCAAAATTTCACCATAGGCAAAACCCCATAGGAATATCCTATGGCATTATATTTTTCCATAGGCTATGGTGCACCTTTGCCATACAGCTATGGCAACATTTCTCGTTGATATTTTACCATACATCAAAAAATAATTACTTACAAGAATCTTTCGCAATGGATATTAAAAATGCAAAACTTAATAATTGTAGAAGAAATATATATCCAGAAAGCTTTTTTTTAAAAAAATTTCTTTGATAAACTTCTCCTGTTTCACTTGCAGAATCCTTTCTGAATGCTCTTCTTATTCAAATAAATTTTAATTGGTTAGTACTAACCGTTAGAAAATGGGTCCAGCCGTCGGAGCGAGTGGGGAAAGTATTGGTTATGTTGATTAGGAACAAAATATATTGAGTACAGGCAACCAATATTTGTTAAAACTGCAAAAAACAAGAAAATAGAAAGTGAGTCTGGAGGTCGGAGCGAGTATAAAAAACGTTAATTTGATTGATTGGTATCATAATTAGTTAGATAAGCGTCAGATATTAGAGGAACCTAAAAGAAAGCAAATTTAAATAATGGTCCGATGGTCGGAGCGAGTATGAAATTTTTTTAAATTTTGATATGTGATACTAAGCTAAAAATTAAACAGACTACTAAAACAATAAAATACTATGAAAACTCAAAAGATAAAGAGTGGGGCCGGTGGTCGAAGCGAAATTAGTTTAAAATAGACCAAACTGGACAAAAGCCGAATATGTAACGGTGCTGCCAGTGGTGGCATGTGAACAAAATTTTATCGATAAAAAAGATGGTATTGGACTATGAAAAGCTAAGAATAGAAAACAGGCTAAATTAGTTGATCCCCTACTAGTGAGGGATATAAAACTCAGAAAATTTATGTTGAGTTGTGTTAAGCACAGTTAGAAAAGAGAACGCAATATCGAAACATTGGTAAGTACAAAACATGTTTAAGACATGATTAAAATTGGTAAAATTAATAATTGCTATTTACACTTGGTCAGGGATAGTAAATAAAAATTAATTGGGTATAGGGCATCGCTATGACGAAAAAGTTGTAAACTTAAGGAGAGATTAAATTGTTAAAAGCATTTTTGGTAACAGCAGCAGATGATTTGGCCAGGGACTGTTCCGTTGATAATATTGAAGCAAAATAATTGTCAACCAGTAATCCAGCAAATCTAGTTAAGTGATGACCCTAAGCTATGTATAAATATGAAACAGAACATTGTACAAATATATGTGGATAGTTAAGAAATATTAGTTGTAAGATAGTAAAACACAGAGACATGATAAAAACAATTTAATGGCAAGCAAAAATTAAACACAAAATAAAAATATAAAGCCCTAACGTATGTAAGATAATGTAAAAAAGCATTGCAAGAACCTAAGTGGAATTAAAATCAAAAACTAATGAGAATGTAAACACTGACTTTGATATTGATATATGACAGCAATAAAATGAAATTATCACCGAACAAGTTAAAAGAATTAAAAAATTTTAATTATTAAAGAAATGATGATCTGGCTTGATCATAAGCACTTAACCGCGTTTTTCATCATGAAGATAGTTTATAAATTGCTATGGGGAATAGAACACCATTAATAATGGAAAAGTGATGTGACTTTAAAAATTTATATAAAATCAGAGGGAGGGGATAAAATAAAAAGAAAGATGTCGTTTAATCAGAAACAGTTGGGGGAAAGAAATATAAAAAATTTAGATAAAAATATAAACAGCAAGATATTAATTAAAGTGTACAAAGTCAACAAATGGCAAAATTTAACATAGCGAAAACCTATACCCAATCGCGACATATTTTAAAAAGATACAGATAATAAAAGTACCAGACTGCCGGAAATTAAAAACTTAATAAATTCAGAAAAATAATCGCATAGGCGTTTGCAATAAAATGTTTTTGACCAAGAATGAGATTGAAAAAATATTAAAATAAGTCGCCAAAGTTAGCGAAAGATTCCACTTGAAGTGGATGACACGTTAACATGGCGGTCTGATACTCTAAGCCTAAAAGAATGGAACATCGGATTTCAAACACTCAAAAATAGCAAAATTGGCCACCCGGAAGCCGGAAAAGACTCACCAGGAATGCGTTGCGGGATTACATGCTGAATTTAATTAACTTCGGAGTGAAATAATGGATATTTATTTCTTTTAGAAGATGTTTTTGAGGACTCCATAGAAGTTGCTGTTTCGTTGGTGGAGATCTATATCAGCTTTTCTCTATGGTATACTGCCATACAAATCTTTAAGGTTACCATTGGCCTATGGTATACTGCCATACGAATTTCTGTGGTTGCCATAGGCTAATGGTCACGTGCCATACAAATCCTTATGGTTACCATTGGTCTATGGTATACTGCCATACAAATCTTAATGGTAGCCATAGGCTTTTGGGGTTTTGCCATACAAATCTCTATGGTAACCATAGGCGTATGGTATCTTACCATATAAATTTCTATGGTAGCCATAGGCTTATGGGGTTGTGCCATACAAATCTCTATGGTAACCATAGGCGTATGGCATCTTGCCATACAAATTTCTATGGCAGCCATAGGTTGCCATAGATTACCATAGGCTTCTCTATGGCAAATTTTCCTAAGGGAAGGCTATGGAGTTAAACATTAGTAGTCGTAAACCCATGAAATTGGGTCGGCTATTCAACGACGGTTATTAAAAAAAATATTTCATTTTATTTAAGCAATTTCCAATTCTCAAAGCGACTATTTATTATTAAAAGATATTTGAAACAAAAAAATAATCCCTTATCTTACGTAATTATTTGTTTCTGAACAACAAAATGTGAGAATATTTCAATGATCCCTTTCAAAAGTTCATCGAAGAATTCTGAAACATAAAGTTACTTCGTTTTTTTTTTTTATTTATTTGTTTTTTCCTCATCATAAGCTCTGATAAACAAGTTCTCGTGATCTTCCTCTCCATGTAAAGCAAATGCGGGTTAGCACCATCAAAAAATCCTCCGCGAAGACAATTTCTCCCAATACTCGATCCAGGAGTTCCCTTGTCTTCTGGATTGGAATCAAAATTACAAGGCTACGGAGTTGAACATTTGTAGTCTTGAACCCATAAAATTGGGTCGGCTATTCAACAACGGCTATAAAAAAAATATTTCATTTTATTTAAGCAATTTCCAAATCTTAAAGCGACTATTTATTATTAAAAGACATTTGAAATCAAAAAATAATCCCTTATCTTACGCAATTATTTGTTTTTGAACAGCAAAATGTGGGAATATTTCAATGATCCCTTTCAAGAGTTCATCGAGGAATTCTGAAACATAAAGTTACTTCGTTTTTTTTATTTATTTATTTATTTATTTATTTTTTCCTCATCATAAGCTGAAAAGCAAGTTCCAAAATCTAATAGCCCTGTATATTTCATTTCTCCACGCTTCTTATTTAAAAGCATTTCAATTTTGGAGAAGATATTTGGTATTAATATCGTATGACCACCTCAAATGAAGATAATTAAGAGAGGAAAAAGTTGAGTTCTCCTTTCTTTTTAACGAAAGTCATTAGTCCTTTCTAAGATTGTTTTAAGCCCCATTTCCCCTGGAAATTAACTTTTCAAAAAATGGCTGTTTTTGAATGGAAAGTGTGGAGAAAAAACGGTTGATCAAGTGTTGATGGTGATTGATAGAAGGCCACTTAAGTGGTAATCCAATAGAAGCGCCTTCTGACTGGCGCTTCTAATCCTTTTCGGAAATAAGCTTAGAGCGGGAAGGATCAATAGTAAATAAATAAAAACGTTATTTGATAATGACTGCGAGTATTTTGATCAGGTAACCTCCGCCCGGACAAAGAGAAAAGAGGCGTTCCCAGCTCGAAATCCGATTAAAATCACAAAAACTGGGATCTGTTTGCGGTTAAGCTTCGACGAGGGCGCTTTCTACACAGGTCTATCCGGCCCTGCTTAAGATTTAATCTATTGTCAAAGCACCTTCCTAAACATTGGAATTAACTGTCAGATCACCGCGTTTCTCTAAGAGGCTTACCTTTTCGGTCCAAGACTCCTCTTCGCTGTGTCAGTCTGCTTCTGAAGACAGTGCTGAACTGACGCTACTTTCTCAGACTCTATGCTTAATAGGATTCTTCTAAATACGTACCTACATAAATGTGTGTTTTATTTTAAATACTTTTTTTCTCAAAATAATTGAATATTTTTTCAAAGTGCTCAGAGTTTCTTTTTATTGGTATGAAGAGACCACGTTGGATTCCCAGCTGTGGCATCCTTAGTATTGTCTCAACTGTGTGCTTACTAGGATTTCCCTAAATAAGTATCTACTGTGGTATTTATCTTCGTGATCGGTGCTTTTTACTTAAAATGCTCCTCACTTTTTTGCCTGTTATCCTTCGCTTATTCATTTTTTATTCAAAAAAAACTGCTACTCAGAGTTTATAATGGTTGTTTTTTGTAGGCATGCAGACACCATGTTGGATTCCCGGCTCTGGCATCTTTATTAAGTGTCTATAACTGTGTGTTTACTAGGATTCTTCTAAATAAGTATCTACTTGCTATGCATTGCTTCAAGGTCGGTGCTTTCATTGAAAATATTTCTCTCTTTTTGCCAGTTATCTTTTGTTTTTATTCTCCTTTTAAAGTAAATTGCTCCTAAGAGCTCTCACAGATTGCTCTCTATAGGTATGCAGGGACCACGTTAGAAACCTGGCAACATAAATGTCCATAACTGTGTGTTTATTATGTTTCTTCCAAAATAGTACCTACATGTTATGTATTATGGCTTATTTTTTCAAGGCCGTTGCTTTTATTTAAAATATTTTTCAGTTTTAAACCAGTTTCCCCCCTCCCCTCTCTCTTAATGGCTCCTGAGAGTTTTAACAGATTGCTCTTTATAAGCATGCAGAGACCACGTTAGACACCTAGAAACATCTTTACTAAGCATCTGTAAATATATGCTGTCTAGGATTCTTCAAAAATAGTAACTGCATGCTATGTATTGTAGTTTACTTCTTCAAGGTCGGTGCTTTTATTTTAAATATTTTTCCATTTTTTCCAGTTATCGTTCGTTTTTTATTTTTCCTTTTAAAGTAAATTGCTCTTAAGAGTTTTTACGGATTGCTCTATATAGGTATGCAGAAACCACATAAGACATCCTGTAACATCTTTACTAAATGCCTGTAACTGTGTGCTTAGTAGGGATTCTTCTAAATAAGTATCTTCTTGCTATGTATGGCAGTTTTTATTTTCAAGGTCAGTACTTCTATTTAACATATTTCTCTCTTTCTTGTCTGAAATAATTATCATTCGCTTATTTATTTATTTATAAAGTAATTTTCTCTTGAAAGATTTTACTGGTTCTTTTCTATCGGCATTCAGAGGCCATGTTGGATACCCGGCTCTAACATCTTTTCTAAGGGTCACTAATTGCGAGCTTAGTAGGATTCTTTTCAATAAGTTTCTACATGTAAGTATTGTGGCTTTGTCTTCATTGTTGGTGCTCTTATTGAAAATATTTCTCACCACTTTTTGCAATAAATTATTATCTTTCATTAATCTTCATAGTAAACTGCTGCGAGATTTTGAAGTATGGTTACTGTAATCATGAAATAAATAAGTATCTACATATATGTATTGTGGCTTTTATCTTCGAGGTCGGAATTCTATCATTTTTCTTCGTTTATTTATAAATAAATATTTTAAAAGTGAATTGTTCGTGAGAATTTTTACAGTTTGATTTCATATGGCATGCATAGACCACCTTAGATTTTCGGTTTTAAAAGCTTTTGTAAGTGTCTTTAACTGTGTTCGTATTAGATTTTCTCAAGAGAGTATCTATATCGGTCTATTGCAGTTTTTATCATGATGGTCAGTGCTTTTATTAAAAATATTTCTTACTTTTTGCCAGCCTTCCTTCGTTTATTTATTTATTTATTTATTTATTTATCAAATGAATTGCTCTTCAAATATTTTACTAGTTGGTTTCTGTACACGGAGCAAAAATTCTGGTAAAACTACCGCACGGTATAGTAAAGGTATTTCTGGATAAAAACAAACAAACAAGATTCTGGTTATAAAAACTATACGGTATATTGAAACTATTCCGTAGGTAATTTTTCCATCTATATGGTAACGGTTTACCAGAAATTCTGGAAATTATAATTCCTCAATACATTTAGTAAGAAATACATAACTCGAAAGTAAATTTAACTGAATGAATGTTTTTTATACCATGCTCTAAGGTATCCTGATAAAATTATCACATTTTAACACATTTACCAAAATTTATAACCTATTACAAAACCATATTTTATTGTTAATTTTACCAAAATCTTTACCAAAACACTTCGGTGAAAATCAGCGTGCTTTCAGGTGTTCTAATGGAGCCAAAGATACAGTAAAGTTTACATATGTTTACCATTCAGAGCTTACGTTGGATTTCCGGCTCTAACAACGTCTTAAATTCTGCTCTTACTAGGATTATATCATTATCTAAATAAGTGTTCAGATGTGGTTTTTATCTTCAAGGTCATTGCTTTTATTTAAAATATACCTACTTTTCATGAATAATAATTTTTTCTTTTTTAATTTTTTTTCATGCAGGATTACAGGCTTTAATGTCGCCGGCTATACTGGAAAAAATTTTGGTATTTAGTTGCCATTATTTTTTGTGTTGAAGTAAACTACATCAATTTTTTAAAACAGTGCAAAAAATTACAGAAATTTTACAAAATAACAATTGTTTGAAGGAATTAATGCGAATATATTGCTGAAAATGTGCTTATTTTTTTTAAATGAAATGTTTTTGCAATGAAACCCAATACGAATGAAAATATATATTGTCTTAGTAAACAAACACGCAAAAAATAACAAACAAACAAATAAATAAAACTACATTTGTAAAAAAGAAAAGAAAAATGGACTAATTGTGAAATGGTCACTCACCTTAAAATATCAATTGTACTAAAAATATAATTTAACATGTTGCTTAAAATATCACTTGTTTTCTATAAAGGGATAGAACGGAAGTCAAATTAGACTCTGAGTAACCAAATTATTAAGATTCTTTCATGCAGTGATTTTTTCTGGATAATTCAGGACAACAAGATGTTTTTCTTTTATTTACAAATTGATTTATTTCTATTAGAAAAAATTAACAAAACACATATTTATTCCTTTTACGATTGAAACTAAACCTCGAGGTGTTGAAACTTTTATTTAACACATTGGTGTTTGTAAAGATATGTCATTTTAACAAATGTTAACTAGACTTCGTTCTGTCATAGTTGTTTTTTTAAAAAGCATTGATGTTTGTTAAGATATGTCATACATACATCTGTTAACTGAAACTCGAGGTGTCACAATTTTTATTTAACATATTGATATTTATTAAGATAGGTGATTTTTTTACAATTATTAACTGAAACTTTAGCGTTGCCATTTTTAAACAACACAAGTTGGAAACTCTGCAGTTAGTGTAAGTTTTATATGCAACTTAAATAACACATTTTTAAAAAGCTTTGATTGTGAAATGTTAAAATGTCTCAACAATACTTTACCTATATAAAATGTTCGTTTGGGTGCGTCGTGCATCAGAGGAAAATCCCATGTATCTACTATAGGGTGATCAAATTTCTTGCCACGAGTAATTTCCATAGTGTAAGTCGAAGACAAATGTTCAATAGCGAAGTAAAAAAAAATCAAAATCAAAAACTTAATTTAAACCAATCCTCCGCACCTATTAACAACAAAGATTGTCTCTCTCTTCTTAATTGTTTAACTAATCGAAGTAATCAAATAATTTTTCATTCTGGACAAATTAGTGACAGATTTAGATGATTTTAATATCTGCTTGCATTAATTGACCTTGTCATTTATTTATCAAATTTTGATTTAAAAAGAATATTTTCCACAATAATTGACCTTGAAATTTTTTTTCAGATTTCTATTTCGCGTTTTTTTTTTATTTATTTATTTATTTTTTTAAATGCCTTCTAATAATCGATTTCTACGTTTGTCGAATTTCAGTCAAGACGCTCCCTCTATTGTTTTGTTTTTTTTTTCTTCGCCATTAATGTTCCTTGATCATGAGTTATTAAATTTTTAGCTTGACCTAGCTATTTACTTCCCTCTTTTCAAACATTAATTTATAAATTTACTTTTTTAACAAAATGCATGTTTCCAGATTTTTATGGGCTAAACAATTTTGTGTTAGTTTCCCTATCTTTTCTCTTTTAATTTTTATTTAAGTTTAAACCACTGGATCAATATATGCTTTAGAACATATAAAGCAACATTTTTACAAATCCAACCGCATAGTAGTTTTGAATTAAAAATTACTTAGATTGCTAAATAATAGTGAATAGTAACGAACATCTAAAAATATGATAGCTACTTCAGTTAGGTAGCAGCAACACTATTTTTCTTATCTTAATTTACTATGCTATTATTACGCTATTCATTTATATTGTTTTCTAAACTTAGAGTTTAAAACAAAACGAGAAGTACCTTTATTATAACGTAATTTTATGATATTATCTTATTACGCTACATTTTTACGACAAACTTACTTGAATCTGTGCCTAAACTTATTAACCATTTCACAATTATTACTTTTAGAAGTAAATTACATTAATATGCTATTATAAATTACAAATAAAGAGATTAGTTAAATGTCTTAGAAATTAGCAATCAGCTTCATGCGCAATCTGTTGCATGCACCAATTGTATTTAATATATCAGCCTGTTTGATAAACGAAAATATTAAATTATGGTTTATGGTTTACTCACCAAATTTGTTACAACAATATACCCTTATATGTAAACTAATAAAAAATTTTAAAGAGGAAAAAATAAAAGAAAACTTTTTATTATTTAATTTTAAGCTTTATTTTTAAAAAATGATAACAAAACAAAATTATTTATTTTCACCAATAGCTTTTAATGAAATCATAAGGAAAATAGAATCACACGAGATCTTTTATACTATATTTACTAATCTAATTTGGTTCAAAATAAACATTTAATTTAAGGAAATGAATTTTGAATGTGAAAAGTGGGGCATACAAGCGTAAGCAAACAGAATGCTATATATTTACATTTTAAGTGAATAATTTCAACTTTCATAGAAAAAAAACTGTTTTATACTGAGAAACAACAATTATCACTAAGCGGGGTTGGTGAGATGCAGCAAACAGGGGTCTGAGCCCCCATTGCATTAAAACGAACAGAAAAGGGGGGGGGGGTATCGATTGAGTCATTTCGGGAAAAAATCATTTGACAAGGGTTTTTACCTCAATAATCTTTAACAAAAAACAATTTGGCAATTTTTCAAGACTTGTACATAAAATGTGGACAGTAAATAACTGCAAAAACATAATCAAGAAAAAGTCCTTGTCAGCGATTAAATAAAATAAAATATAAATAAAAAGTTTTCTACAAACATTATTCATTCTTATTTGATTATTAAGACTAAATAATAAACTTTAAAATTTACTAATAATTAGTATCATGTAATGAAAGCTAAGAAGAAAACTATATTTTTTTTTCTTATAACTATTTTTATAAATATGGAAGCTGAATAATAAACTATTGAAGACTAGTATTTTTTTAAATATGAAATTAAAAAATAAATCATAAATTTTTCTAAACTAAGACAAAATAATAATATTTAAATATCTTTACAAATTACTAATATTGCTAAAATATTGAAGCCTGATTATAAACTGTAAATTTTTCTACCCATGTTTTACATGATTTGATGACTGACATTATATAAGCGATAAATTTCCAATCGTAACTATTTTTTAATTATTAAAGCTAAGCAATAGACTTTAATTTTTTCTGAAAATATTAATCATTCTTATTTGATTCATTGTATCCTTTTTACTATTCATTTTAGGATTTATTACTATATCGTTTCAAATAATAGGTGAATTTAAGAATTTATTATATTATGTTCATATATTATAGAATAAACACATATAAAGATCAATATTTCGCTATTCAATTTTCGAAACAATCATTTTGCTACAAAATTTATAAAATAATAATCATCTTAATAAGTAAAGCGATCATTCAATTTGATAATCACAATTGTCCCTCGAAAAGTCGGCAGATAAATAATTATCTCCTCATTGACGGAAGCCACAACAAAGGCCACGTTTTGCTAATATTCTTTTCTTGACGGATAAGCTCCGCCTTTTATTTGCTCTTCCAATGAGAAGAAAGGTAAGGCGTTCTTATTTTAAGATAACCTCGCCCTTCTGACGTAATAAGGAGACATTCTCTGCAGGTCTAATTTTATTCCCCACAAAGGATAACACTTCAAGACAACACGTGCACTCCATTGATTAATCGTTTCAAATATTAAACAATTTTTATTTAAAATAAATTCCATTTAAATTTTATTTACCTGTATATTATAAAAAGTGGATTTAACGCTTTAAAGCAGAAAGACAGTTCAAATGATGTATTTTGAAACCTTTTTTTTCTCCATGAATATTTTTTAACAGCGCGCATTTCCAAAATCTTCAAGTAAAAAGTTTGTTTCTGAAAGTTGCCAGAAACAAAATACAGTAAGACTTGCTAAAGATGATTTCCAAAATCATTTAAAAAAAACATTCAATAGTATTTTTGGAAATACAATAATTTGCTTTATAAATTATTACCTGATATATAAATAATTATTAGCTTAAATATGTCTTCAACGACGTCCCCATGCAGTCAATTTCTTTCTATAACTATTTTTTAGTGTTAAATTACGTTCGAATTATTCTCCATATAACGAAGAGACCCTATAACGAATTAATTCTTTATCTTTTAAATTTTCGTCGTTTTTGAGAAGAACCTTGCAGCAAAATAAAATGGACCCTCATTTGGGCCAATATTCATGAATCTTGGCTCAGTAAGGGTTCAAATGGCCTTTATTTTTCCGATATTAGGCCTATTTAGAATTTTCCGATTCTCCCGATATTTTACAGTCACTTTACAAACAATATCGGTCCTATGCAGAATTGTCAGCTCCACCCCATATTTGTATCCATTATTTAGCCAATGTAGGTTCCATATTGGCCAATTTAGGCCTTATATAGCCAATTCTAGGACCAATATTAAAAAATCTAGACATCCCAATATTGGTCCCTCGGTGCATGTTCTTATAAAACCCATATCGAGCCAATTTTGAACCCAACTAGGGTCAAGGTAAAATTATTGCTAGGAGATCCTTTTGATTTCCGTAATTTTAAAAAGCTGCAATTAAAAGATGCAGAGCAGCGATAGCTCAGGGGATAGAGCGTTCACCTTCCAATGAGGCGAACCGGGTTCGAATCCCAGTCGAAACGAATTTCGCATTCGGCTTGCACCGACCACAGTGCTGACGTGAAATATTCTCAGTGGCAGACGGATCATGGTTTGCAGTCATGCAAACCGTGGGAGGTTCTCGTGGTCTTCCTCTTCATGTAACGTAAATGTGGGTTAGCTCCATCAAAAAGTCCTCCACCAAGGCAAATATCTCCCAGTACTTGATTCAGGAGTCCCCTTCCCCTTGTCTTCTGGATTGGGTTTAAAATTACAACGCTACGGAGTTGAACATTAGTAGTCGTAAACCCATAAAATTGGGTTGGCTGTTCAACGACGGTTATAAAATAATATTTAAAGATTCACCCACTTCACTTTCCAAGGGCCTGTTTTTGAAACCACTCACCTTATTTACTCTACGGAAATAACTCGCCATTATCGAGTGTATTACTTCATATTTAATTAAAAGTCATAATTATATACTTTTTAACATATCACACGGATTAAAAATTTTGTATCATTTGTTTAAATAACTGCAAAAAAGACATTTGAATCCACTATATACGAATTACCAAATTCTCAACTAATCACTATAAACACATATAAATTAACATTAATTAAATACCAGTTCAGATGGTATTTAATTAATATATTTAATTGTATTTAATTAAACAGTCTCCCCCTTTTAAAGCATGTGGCCATTTTTTCAAAAATTGAATGTTTTAAGCGATCAATAAATAATAAAAGGCATTTCTTTTGAAGAATTTCTCAAAATGGGGTAAGTATTAAAAGATTTATTTCTAAAATGAAGAAAAAAAATTAAAAAAAAAGAGTGAAATAAAAGCAATTTTCAGAATATTTTTTAAATATTTATAAAAATTCCATATAAAAAGAAATATTGGGTAAAATTTTGATGAAAAAAAAAATGGCTATCAGGTGGCGACTGGCAGACAGTTTTATAATCACCACTTGCTGTATTTAGAAGCCTTGGACCGGTGGCGACCACTAATGTTGCTCTATACCCGTCCACTAATTGTCATTAAAACTGTTATTGAGCAACAAATTTGTTCTCTATTTGCGACTAGTCGTAGCATTGTAATTTTAAACTCAACCCAGAAGGCAAGAGGATTTTTCAATCAAGCATTAAAACAACCTGTATTCGAGAGTGAATTTATCCGCAGTTGCTTCATGGAAAGCATCAAAATTACAACAAAACAATCGAACCCTAACAACAGAGGATATTTAACGTACACCTCTGGAAATTTTGATGATTGGTAACTATTACTTGCTGCAGTTTTAATATGGAGCTAAAACCAGATTATCGTATTTTTTAAAGTCGATTACTAAAGACTAAGGTTCAACCTGAATGACAATATGGTTCAATTTAACACCTTATTTAAGTTCCTAGCATCGTATTACGATTAATGATATCGATATTAAGGTTCAGCGTTGAACCAATGTTTTTCAGGAATCAAGTTGCCGCATTAGAAAAAGCCTGTATTTAATACAATTAAATTGAAAGTATTTTATGTTGCCTTTAAGTAACAGGAGTTTCTCCATTTTTGATCACAACATTTCCTTTTGTTATTTGCCCTAGTATTAGTAGGTAGGCAATCATTTTAATAATTCCTAACGCAAAAAAAAAGTAAATAAATAAATCGCTGTGTTTTTATCTATTGATAAAAATAGATTTTTCATCTAGAGTGAGTGATAAAAGCAGAGAATGTATCATTTTTTACTATAAGTGCTGCTTCGTTTGTTCTTAAATAATTTTCTCACTCAAATTTATAAGATTTTTTTAATGCATTTTATAGGTAAGAATATGAATACACTTGAAAGAAGTCGTGATTTTCACTTGGATAGCTCCCAATGTAAACATCGACTTGAACAGTGAAATTACTTATTACTTATTTACTTTCTCTTCGTTGAATTTCAAGAATATGTTTCTTCTAAAATGTCTTTACCGTTTTATGACTACCCCACGAAAACTTATAAAATTAATTTTTATTGTATTTATTTATTTTAATTTATTTATTTTATATATGCATCCTTTTCCCTGATGTCTTCTATTTAAAAGCAAAAATATGAATACGTTTGACAGCCACAGAGATTTTGGATAACTTACTTTCATTTGCTCTTTCAAAGTTTTGTTCAGTGGAAAACCAATTAAAAGCACCCCAAACCGCGTCAAGATAAATACCCCGACATTGTTTCGTTGCTTTTAACAAGGGACTGTCCACTCCGATATATTTCCTGTACTTAATCCGCTCCAAGGGGATTAAATATCCAGAGATTTTCAAGAACGTTGCTTTCAATTAGTTCCTCTGACTGGAAAAGGGAGATAATGCTGTGCCCTTGTTTGCAATCCAGGGCAAATCATTTTTTTATGTTCTTTCAAAAGGGAATCTCCCCCTTAAGATACGCCTTTTAGTTTCGGTGGGATTTTTTTTCAATGAACATTAGTATTATGCACTCGTTTTATCTTAGGTAAAAGGGTGAAAATATGAATTAACTTGTTTCACTATATATATATATATATATATATATATATATATCACTGCGCAACAATGCAGCTGCATACTTCTCCCCATTTATCGCATGCAAATAAGGTCTTTTCCCATGACTCGTCTGTACTAGGAAAAGTCAAAACAAATAATTTTATATGTTCCCACGTAGTATTTAAGATGATGCAAACACAAATAAGAAAGGTTCTTCGAAATAAAAAAAAAAAAAAATTCAAATACTACTCCACTCATTGAAGTATTGGGATCTATACATAGCCGGAAACAACGCTACGTGGTCATAAAAATATCATCATTAATCTTTGACGTGCGAGTGTGTTTGAAAAACGACCGCCAACTATTACCATTATTTGAGATTAATGACTTACGATGCATCTTGAATTCTCAATGAGTACTTTCGAGTAAGAAGAGGAATGGTTTCTGGCAACCGGGCTTTGTTTTCTGAGGACTTCAAGAGTTGAGACGTTTCTTGGCTGACATTTTACTTTCCTTAAGTGCAGATGATTTTTTTTGGAATTTTTCAAGGCTCAAAGAGATTTACTATTAGTCTCAATCTTAATTTTCTTCTTGGGAAAGAAAAATGACTTCCTGAATTTTTTTATTGTACAAGTAGAGTAGGGAAGAATAAAATATTAAGATACATTAAAACACATATTTTTTATTTCATTGCNATATATACATATATATATACATACATATATATATATATATATATATATATATATAGATTGATAGATATGGGGCTACAGGTACTAAATTATACATTCGCATAGCTGTTCTTGAAATACAGATGAAAATACATTCATAAAATTCATTTAAACATTTTAATGAACGTTGTTATTATACCATTCTAAAGCAAATTTTATCTCACGCGTTTTGTAGAAGGATTTAAACGTGAATTCACGTGTTTTACTCGAATATTATTGATACACCATAAGGATATGTTTAAATTCAACTATAGATACTAAATTACGCAATTGCATAGCTAGGCTTAAAACACTGGTTAAGAAACACTTTATAAAATTCACTTAAACATTATTAATGAATAATGATCTATACGCCATTTTAGTGCATATAATTGCACTTGTTTTATTTTAGGTGTTAGGATGAAAATGTGAATTACTCTTTTTTTTTTCTTTCCGAATGGCAGGCACTGAATTTTATTCGCTTCGCCTTAGAAGATGCCAGAGGTGTTACTCATTTCGCGTTACCCAAGTGGGCACCTGAGAACCAAAGTCAGGGAGGCGAGTAACATTGCCCACGCCACACTACCACAAACCCGTTCAGAGGGTGGGCCACATTCATACATCCCACACAACAGAGGACAAGAGAAGAGAGAGAAACATCCATGCCCAGGGAGGGATTCGAACCCGCAGCCATTGACTTCGCAGTCAGGCGCGCTACCCGCTCGGCCACCTGGCCGGTTGTGAATTACTCTATTTCACCCTAATATTATTGACACATTTCAAAGATTTTTTTTTTTTGGACTATAGATACTAAATTACACAATTGCATAGCTACGCTTAAAATACCAGTTAAGAAGCACTGTATAAAATTCACTTAAACATTATTAATGAATAATGATCTATACGCCATTTTAGGACATATAACTGCACTAGTTTTATTTATTTTAGGTGGTTTGATGAAAATGTGAATTACCCTGTTTCACTCTATTATTATTGAATGATTTTTTTGGAAATGTACTAAATTACTCGTAAGAGGTAAAAATACAACCTATAAAAATCGTAAAAATCTTCTAATAAACATTAGTATTATACTGCAACTACAGTCTCATTCGTTTCATCAGGAATAGATCGATGATAATTTGAATTCGCATAAATTGCTCTAAAAGAGTATTCTTATGCTCTAAGGATTTCTTTATTGAGTGGCCAGTAGTAAATTCCAATACTTCATTTAAATTCATTTGAACATATTTTATGAAAAATAATATTATCTAATCCTAATGCTTATACCATCTCACTTGTTTTATCTCAAAGGAAATAGGGGAAATGTAAATTAAGCTGATTAAGTCAAAGTACTCTTACTAATGATTTTCTAATTATGTTTATTATCAGAACAAATTTAACAGTTGAAATTAGCCTTTTACCCTCTCTAAAAAGTCCCAAAGCTCTCGTGAGAAAGTCTGGAAACTCTCCCGCTCTCTTCCGCTCTTAGCCAAAACTGTAACTAAATATTTTTGTGGAAGGGGAAAGAAATGAGGTGCTACATGATGGGATACGTAAATCGATATTAAGGGTTGTTGTTTTGGTTCATGAAGATTACCCCTTAATATGTATTTTTCAAATCTATCATAAAGGAGGACAAAAAAATAAACAAATTTAGAGTCGCAAAAACAAAACCTTATCGAAATCTAACGAATTACTGTAGAGGAAGACATCTGGAATAAATATCAAAACACGTTTAAATGGAGTTTGAAATGTGAAGATGTTTTTAGTATAGTTTGTCTAAGCTAAGAATTCCTCCCGCCACAAAGTCTGAGGCCGCCTGGTGGCATGGAAAACAGAATGGTGCATTTTAGGAAGGGTAGCTTTACTCTAGGAATAACAAAATATACCGAAGAAAGAAATTCCCTTTCTCTCATTGACACGAGCCGAAACCACTCAAAACAGTGACCCCGCACCCCTACTTTAAATAGTCATAAATCGTTGCAATATTCATCGCCACAGGTCCAGACGAATATCTGGGGGAGTTCTTATTTTAGACAAAATATAATCGTCTTTCAACTCCTTTCTGTTTACAGACGCAATCAAGTAGACTTGTTGTTTATTACTCTCTCCGCCCGGTAGCGGAATTTGTCACATTCAGATGGCGTTTTTTCTATTTCCTCAGTTAAGTATTAATTTGTGAAGAAAAAAAATGTATTATGTACAAAAATAAATATAGATGTAAAATATTTTAAAATCGTTTGATTCCTTCCGTTCGCACATCATACTTAAAAATTTTAAAAACTTCAAAAAAATCTTGCATTTTTTAATAGCACTTAAAATAATGCAATGCTTGTTTTATGATTATGGAAAGAAAAATCGAGTCGTGCATGTGTTTCTAAAGTGCATCCCAAATTTCTTGCCTTCTTGATTAATCAGCTGTCACATAATTAATCAAAGAAAAAGAGAAGAACTGAGACCAAAGACAATTTCCTTTAGAGCTTACTTCCGAAATGTTTTCTATGAAGAAATTTTACATTAAAACACAAATATATGCGTTCATTAGCTAGGACAATAAAATAAAAAGAAAATACTACTCGTCTAACAATCTTTACAATGACAAATTAATTCAACTAATTTTTTAGAAATTGTACATTGTAACATTAGAGGTAACATTTGCAGTAACAGTGGAGGGATAGAATAAGAAATATCCCGAAAAATTATTCCTGTTAAATTAGTAGTATAAGAGGTTGTTTTAGATGTCACAATATGTCATATAGTTTTTTTTCAGAGGCGGTTTGTCTTGCTTTTTTAAAACAACGAATGCATTTACTAAGATTCACAATCATAGCTAATAGTGTATTTTTAATATGAGTGAAAAACACATTACATTTAATGTATTCGCAATTTGAAATAAATCGTCCAATACCGCGATCTGCGAATATCTTAAAAATTATGCGCGGAGAAAAATTTCTGGTAAAATTACCGTACTGTATGGTAACTACATTTCTGGTAAAAAAGAAAGATTATTCTGTTGAATAAAATAAAATGTACGGCATTTTAATCATTCATTTGGTAATTTTTCCCCTCATATGGTAATGGTTTACCGGAAATTCAGGTTTTCAAAATTATAGTTCTTATTACCACACATTTTGTAAAAAATAACTGAAAAGCAAATTTAACCGAATAAATGGTTTTTATACCATGCTCTAAGGCAAAAAAGTAACAATATTTTAAATAAAATTGTTAATAAAATTAGCAATTTTCAATTAAAATTAGCAATATTTTAATAAAATTAAAAAAATTTACCATATTTATCAAATTTTATCACTAATTTTATCGTTAATTTTATCAAAATCATTACCAAACATTAGTAGTCGTAAACCTAAAATTGGGTCAGCTGTTCAAAGACGGATATCAAAATACAAAAATAGTTTTTACCGGGCCGGTATAGCCTGGTTGGTAGGGCACTGGACCCATGTATAAGAGGTAGTGGAGTTCGATGTGGACCCTGTGTAGTAAAAGTGACTGACGAACGCTAAGTCTGTAGAGTCACAAAGTCCTCCATGTTCCCATAACAAATCAATACCTCTGGGGGTACGGATGCAGGAGTTTTCTTTTCTCCTCTGGATTGGGATCAAAATTACAAGGCTACGGAGTTGAACATTGGTAGACGTAAACCCAAAAATTAGGTCAGCTGTTCAACGACTGTTATAAAATAAAATGAAATAGTTCTTCCTATGAAAAAAAAATGTTTCCAAGTTAAAAAGAAATGTATTTAGATAAAATAACTGTCGAGCTAGAATTCTAAAATCTAAGTGAAATCAAGGCATTTGAAATTTCCTAAAGCCTTGTGAGAAAAAAAAAATTCAAAATAATTTTTAAAGGAAATCATTTAATTTTCTTTTCATTTCGACTTATAGTGAAACATTTTAAATTAATTGAAGCACATCTTGGAAACTAAATATTTTTATAATTACTAAATAAAAATAACTATGAATGAAAACTTTAAAATAACTTGCAAAAAATTCTTTTATAGGAAATCTTAACTTAAATTGAAATAATTTGAATTCATGAAGTACATTTCAGAAATAAAATATTTCAATATTTACTTAACAATGAATAAATAACAACTAATAATAATAACTAGCGATAATTAAAAACTACTAAAAACAACTTTAATGGGAAATCTTTAAACTTCAATTTCATCTTGACTTTTAATGAAATATTTTGCATTCATTGAAGCATTACTTAGAAATAAAATATTTCAATGCCCGACGGAAAGGGCTTATAATGTTAATTAATTTAAGCTCCTTTTATTTTTATGGTGAGAGATTTTTTTTGTCCTTTTTTTCTACAAATTGTAGATTTTTTTTCGGAAACACTTTACTAAATATTTTCATTCACGGCTAAAAATTGTTTTTCATTAAAAAAAAAAAAAAAAAAAAAAAAAAAAAAAAAAAAAAAAAAAAAAAAACGAAGTAAATAAGTATTCCAGCAACCGTTATCTTTCCTTCTTTTTCATTTTTTTATATGATGTAATTTTTCATTTAAGTCTAATTTTCTTTTTGAATATTTGGAAATATAAAAATAATTAATTAATTCTGTGGTTTATAAGGATATAAGGAAATTAATTAAGCATGAAGAATATAAAAAAAAAATCAACTGCAAGCACTTTCAAAAAAAAAAAATAGCCCCGAAGATTTTTTTTCTTAGTTTACTTACATTGATTTAAAAGAAAATATTTCGGAATATAGAAAAAAAAATATTTTTTTTTTCGTGAATATACCCCTATTTGATACCAAACTTAAACGCCAAAAAATTCTGAAGGGCGTAAAAACTATTTTCTAACATGAAAAAATAACTGTTTCTGTCTGCAAAAAAAATAATAATAAAGAAATACAATGGATTCATTAAGAATTAATTGGATACATAAAATACTAAATGGTATTTAATCACTTAAGTAAAAAATAAAAAAATGCAACAACCATTATTTCAATATTTTTTATCATTAATAATATCAAAATAAAAAATAATATATGAGTTTTAGAACCAGTTTATATTGCTTTTTTCATTTTCCGATGTTCTAAATTAACCTGTTTGAGTGATTGCAATTAGTAACAATTATTTTCTGTTTGTTAATCTATTTAAGTTTTTTTTTTAATTTTTTTTCTCAAATGTTCAACATTATTTTTTGAAACAATAAGTATTATAAAACGAAATAATTAAACAAAAATTTGTCTAGTTTTTTTCACTTAAAATAAAAGTAAATTAGAATTATTTAAAAGGGAATATTCGAGGTAAGATAAGAAGATATTCAAAAATTATTTTATCTTAAAATTATTATCATATGCATTCCGAATTGAAACCCAAAATAATTGATTAAATTGTTAAACTAAACATGCCTGCTTATCGCTTATTAAATTTTATCGTCAGTCTTAAGTTTATTTAGATTTTCTTTTCTTTCTATAATACAATCATTATAAATTTCGATATTAATTCATTGAATGCAATATAACGAATTTATTAAGGTTAAGAAATAAATCAATATTTCAAAATAAATAATACAAAAATACTGTCTAATCCTCCTTTAACTCAGACATGTTTCAATAAAAACTTTATTTCAACAAAATCTCTATTTCAGAGAACTATTTTTAAATCCAACCAACAAATAAGACAAAATTTTGAGAAAAAAAATTTTATAAAAAATTTCGAAAATGTTATCAAATCTATATCTCTATTCCTCTACTTCACCTATTAAATTATTTGAGAATTTATTTCAACAAAATCGGCATTTCAGGTATCTACTTTAAAATTCAACTAGCAAATAAG
The DNA here is from genome assembly GCF_043381705.1 of Parasteatoda tepidariorum. NCBI lineage: Eukaryota > Metazoa > Arthropoda > Arachnida > Araneae > Theridiidae > Parasteatoda > Parasteatoda tepidariorum. The sequence goes on along the minus strand of NC_092215.1, from coordinate 47,152,712 downwards.
ATACAGTTTTGAAGGGAAAAAAATTTTAAAAGAAATTTTTAAAAAATTATTGAGTCATTAGTTTCTAACCCCTGGATCATTTCGACAAATTTTGTATTTTAGAAAACTATTCTAAAAAGCAAACAAGTTAAACGAAATTCAGAGAAAATAAAATAAATATATAAATAACAAGATTAAAGATGCTTATATCATTTTTGATTGAAGTTTTTAATTTTTATAAGTTCTACAAAATGTCTTTAAACGCTATTATTTAATAATACTATAAATTCATTATTTTATAAAGAATATAAATTCATTTTTTATTTAATTTTGTAAATTTACTTTAATTTACTTAGTTTTTTACTTAGCGGTTATATTATGTACACAGTTGAAAGGAATTAAGTGGCTTCATTAAGTGGACTTGGTTGGTGAGAAAAATTTTTAGTTGTTTAACCATGTTAGATTAAAGCAGTTAATAGACCGTTTTTTCTCACAGTTGATTACCATCTTATTTATGGTTATGTGACTGTTTTGTTTGTAATTTTTTATATTTTACTTTTTTGCTACTATATTGGGTGGGTCATTAAGAAGAGATGACCACTTGTAAGTTTATTTTCGAACAATTTTGTTTCATATTTTATTCTTCTTATTTTTTGCTCATAACATATGATTATTTTTTGCTCATAACATATATTTGCTCATACAGGTATACAAACTTAAAATAAAAATATGCATAAACATTTCCTATTCCTAGCACATTTATTTCGATTAGAATAAAAAAAAATGGACATCTATCCTAGACTTGCTCTATTGCTGTAAGAAGTAAATAAATGTAAGTTTTCATTTATTAATTTACTTATTTATTTGCAAGTTTTTTCTCTTAACTGCATCAAGTCAGTTTTGGTCCCCATTCTTAATAATCTCTTACCCAGTTTTTCATACTACGTAACCAAAAATGAAAAGACTAATAATTGAAGCAGTCAATGCTAAAATGTAAAATTTTTACAATGCATAAATGTAACATTTTTGCAAAAATAAGTTTTTTGTTGGTTTTGGAATATTAATTACCGATTGTCAAATTCCAAGTAATTTTCTAGGCTGCCTGAAGAAGAGGCAATTAAAAAAAAATTTCCCAATTGACACACTTTTTTTTCCCGTAAGTGCAGATCTGTAATATGTCTTCTTATAACATTGACCGCTTCAATTATTTGAACCGATAAATTGGTTAATATTACTACTATTAATAAAATTAATGTAATTTTTTAATTTATCAGAATCTTTAAATAAGGCATTTCTGGGTGTATTTATTCTTAGTGTTATTGCTATTTAGGCGTTTCATATCCCTTTAACCCTTTGACGCAGATAGGACACCAGTGTTCTTTTATATATTTTTTTTCGACTCTCTAATTACAAGCAAAAATATATTTTGGCATTTCTTAATTACAAAAAAAAGTCTAATAGTTACTAGAAAAATCTTTTAGATTATCAGAATTATATTTTCACTAAAATACAAAATCCTAAAAAGAGTAGTTTTAAAAAAACAAATTCCTTCTTATTCGAAAACGTATCAATGATTACTTAAATTAAAGAAATTTCAATGATTTATAACTATCTCTCTTAGATCTAAGTAAGTGCAAATTAGAAAAGTTATTGTTTAGAAGTGAGCCATGTTGGCAGATTTTACCTTTAACGCAGAAAAAGACACTGGTGTTTCCATGCTGTATTTCAAAACCATAAATTATTAAATTGCTAAATAAAATATTTTTCACTTATTTTAAGTAAATTAAAGCAAAGTAATGAAAAATATGATTAGTAAAAATTTTGTGACAAAAGGTTAAATGAGACATTTCTGGGTGAGTTGGTGTATTTCTTGTTCATGTTTAATAAAATTTATAATGAAATTTTTATATTATAATAAAATTTATTCGTTTCAGATACCATTAAATGAAACTTTTCTGTGAGTTTTTAAGAAAATGTATCACTCTACAAAATGCTGTGAAGGTACATTCCCACGAGGGCGGCATAAGTCAAAGACGCCCAAGAGGACAATTGTTAGCGTTTGGCGCCTAAGGCCTTCAATAGTTGATAAAGATCGGACACAAGACGCTAGCTTTCCCTTTATGATAATGTATCTCCCCTACCACTATTTCTTGGATCATTTTCACTTTTTTTTCTTCTTTTCAAATAACACTTTTCGATGACATATGGAGACATCTAGGAAATTGTAGAAATGTTTCCTTTTTTTTTTCTTTTCTTTTCTTTTTTTTTTTTTTTTTTTTTTTTTTTTTTTTTTTTTTTTTTTTTTTTTGTGGAAAATAAAGACATTCATGTCTTGAAGGCAGTCTGTCTACCCCTCTTTTGGGTCAAAACTTGTAATTTTTCTTGCTTTCTTTTATTCTACATGCTTTAAAAATCAATTTATTCAGAAACTTGGTTTAGTTGTTAGAGTGTTTTTGATTTAGATACAATAAAAGCTTTACAAAAGTCATTGATTTAGTTAATTTTATAAGCCAGGCTATATTTACACATGGTCTTACGAAAACTTATAAACAATTTATGCTATGTGAAAACTAATAATTGTTGTGTAAATATATTACAATGCCTCTTTTTTCATAATTAAATATTGTAGCATTCTTATTTAAATTTATGATAGTAAAAGTAATGCTAATAATACCATTTAGAGTTAATTACTTAAACTAAGAATCCTTTAAATATATTTTTAGAAACCTTCACACAAATGAAGTAATAAGACCATACGCATTTACATAAATTAATATTTAAATGTGGAGAAAGTAGAATTAAAATCTGATTAATCATTATCTAAGTTAATCGTCGGGAAAAAAGAAATAAATCTATCAATATCAGTTTATCTGTCTGATAAAAAATCAATAATGAGTCAGTGAATCAGCGAATCTATCAATAAGAGAATCAAAGAATGAATATATTAATTATAAAGCGAATTATTATATCAAAGAAATTATCAGTTACTCGTTAATTTATTTACAAAAGTTTTATTGTCTTTTATTCGTTAATCTAATAATTCTTTGATTCCTTCTATTATTGATTTCTTCATTCATTTTTTTTTCTCATTCATTGCATTCATGGCAATTCTCTTTCACATTCATAAGTAATTTAAAAACTTAAGTGATTTTAGACATACCTAGCGTAAGCCATAGAAACTCTGAAAAAAATATATAAGTGGATCATTATGATTACGTTATGGAAAAGTTTGTCTTCATTAATGCGCTTGCATTTTGATATTTTGAGTTTTTTTTTTTTCTCAATATTTGAGATTTCATGGTTTACCGTAAGTTAGTCTCAATTCACTGCTCTCTAAACTTTAAATTTGAATACACCAATGGAGATGAAAGAGAATTTGTGATGAAAAGTTTCTCCCGTGGTATATCGTCCTCTTAATATTACATTATCGAGACGGCCTTCTCGGACATCAGTAATCACGTGAAATAACCATCCAATAACAGGGCTCCATTTTCTCTAGAATTGCATCCCTTTCGACGAAAAGAATTAGTGAAATTTCAGCATTCATTCTCGTATTATCACAGATGAATTGAAAGAGGGATTATCGTTGATTCATTAGCCCTCAATTTAAATGCAATGGAATCAGTTGAAGCATCGGTAAAATAGATGATGTATAGTATCGACAGTTTCTACTATATTATTTAAATGTACTTCGAATTTACTATAATCAGCAATGATATTGGACAGAGATTAAACTGCCATACCAATTAATTCTAATATACAAATCGTAATTTTTAGAATTATTTTTACAAATAAAGTTACAAAAATGTACACATTAAAGGTGGCAAATTAATACTTCGCTGAGAGAAGAAAAATGCATGGAAATCAAGCATATTTCTACTGTGGAACTGGAAATTGCAAATCCTGTTTGATTGCTGGAGTAATTTCATCATGAGAGACTGCGCACAATTATTTTGACCCATAATAAAAAACTTTTCAATTGTTAGTAATTTATATTTTATTTTATAGTTCATATTTTATTTTATATTTTATGACAGTCGTTAAACAATCAACCCAATTTTTGGGTTTACGACTACTAATGTTCGACTCCATAGCCTTGTAATTTTGATTTTGAGCCCAATCCAGAAGACAAGGGAACTTTTGGATCAAGTAGTGAGAGAAATGAGCCTTCATGGAGGACTTTTTGATGGAACTAACCATCATTTGCGTTACATAGAGAGGAAAACCACGAAAACCTCCCATGGTTATCCTCACTGCAAGGGACTAACCCATGATCCGTCTACCACTGAGGATATCTTACGTAGGCCCAGTTGTCGGTGCAAGTTGGATGCGGAATTCGTATCGACCAGCCATCGCTGGGATTCGAACCCGGTTCACCTCTTTGAAAGACGAACGCTCTATCCCCTGATTTATCATGGTTTGTTACTCACTTATATAGTAAGACCCGTGGTGGAGGGATTAAGGCCCTTTGCTGTCATAGTAAAAGAGCCAGCCAATCAATAATAGTTTTTTTTACGAAAGTATTTAAGGAGGTACGTGGGCAAAGAGAGAAATTAACCTTAAGAAGAAGATTATTAATGGAATAATATATATACTTAATATCTAGAGGTCAAGAAATGCGTCGAAACCAAAGTATATTTTTTTGCATAATTTATAACTTAAAATATCTTCTGTACTAAACGTTATAAGTGCGCAAACTATTGAAAATGCATGAAAATACAATAATACAATACAATTATAGATCAAACACAGGAAAATACAATAATTAGATCAATGGTTATTAAGATGGCAACGTTTATTTTTCTCGTACAGTACCTGTTCTTTAAAATTACTCCAAGTGCATATTTGCTATCCATACTAAATAATGACGTATTCTTATTCATTCAAATATGCACCAACTATTTCATTGTCTTCTAAGTGTATAGTCCATATGGCCAGCTCCATGGCCAATTTGGTGATCTAACTCATGTGATTTAGTGGTTTTAAACATACATTATTTCACACGCCGATCAAACTGTTAATAACTATAATAATAATTATTAATCAGCGTATTTCAAGTCACTTACATATTATGCAAATTATATGAATGAACTTCATATAATTTAAACAAATGTTGGATGCTCAAACTGAATATATATGGGGGCTGTTCTAATATTACATATTTCATAAGCTCATAACGAAGGAAAGGAATTAACGATTCACTTATTTTTGTAGATAAAGGAATAAGAGGAGTATGAGCAATGCTTACGTAAGGTATTAAAATCCTGTTATATTAAGAAAATTTCGTAAAGAAGCGAAATAAAATATTTAGCAAAAAAAATAATTACGCATCGGAAATATAAAAATTTAAAAATTCTGGAAAAAGAAAAAAAAATTCTTCGAAGAGTTTCGGAGGACAACAATCTTAAACATAAAAGGAAAACACAAGAGTTTATTAAAGAATATTCCACTCATAATTTTATAAAATTAATTAAAATTTAAACTTTGTTGAATTCAAAGTTACATCTCTTTATTAGAATTTAAACCTAAACTTAGATTATTACAGTCAAAATTAAAGCAAGAAGCAGTTGGGAGTTTGGTGCTACAGCTTTCTTAAGTAAACATGGTAGGGAGTTGTGATTTGTTTATTTTTGCTGACAGGAGGGGAAAGAAGTCCAAAAATGTCAAAAATACGCTTACATAATATTTGAATGAAGACAATTCTAATGAATATTTCGAAATAAAAGCTCTTTCTAGCTTAAAAAAATAAATGAATAAAGACATTTAAGTTAGAACACAATGTTATAAATATTTGTGACTGCAGTTCTAAGAAATATTTTCACATCAAAGCTCCTTTTGATTAACGATTTTTTTTCTTAATTTTTAATAATTTGAACAATCCATTTTTAATGTATGTGAAGACAATTGTCTAAAATATTTCGAAAAAGAACCTTTTCCTAAAAATATGTTTTAATTAATAGTTTGAGCACAATATTTTCAATGTACATGAAGATTGATAATAAAAAATATTTCGAGATAATAAAATTTTTTTGGATTTCGAGATAATAAACTCTTTTCATTATTATGTTTATTAGCTAAAGTACTTTTTAAACATAAAGACAGTTCTGTGTAGATTAATTATTTAGAAAGATCCATGTTACATTTAAAATTCAAGCAAAGCATAGTGAGCAGGGATAAATTAATAGTTTGAGCACAATATTTTCAATGTACATGAAGGCTGGTTGTAAAAAATATTTCGATATAATAAAATTCTTTTTTGAATTTCGAGATAATAAACTCTTTTCATGATTATGTATATTAGCTAAAGTGCTTTTTAAACATAAATATAAAGACAGTTGTGCGTAGACTAAATATTTAGAGAGATCCATGTTATATTTAAAATTCAAGCAAAGCATAGTGGGCGTGGATAAATTAATAGTTTGAACACAATATTTTCAATGCATATGAAGACTGGTAGCAAAAAATATTTCGAGATAATAAACTCTTTTCATTATTATGTTTATAAGCTAAAGTACTTTTTAAACATAAATATAAAGACAGTTCTGTGTCGATTAAATATTAAGAATGATCCATGTTGCATTTAAAATTCAAGCAAAGCATAGTGAGCATGGATAAATTAATAGTTTGAGCACAATATGAAGACAGTTAAAAAAAATTCGAGATAATAAAATACTTTTTGAATTTCGAGATAATAAACTCTTTTCATTATTATGTTTGTTAGCTGAAGTACTTTCTAAACTTAAATATAAAGACAGTTCTGTGTCGATTAAATATTTAGAAAGATCTATGTTACATTTAAAATTCAAGCAAAGCATAGTGAGCATAGATAAATTAATAGTTTGAGCACAATATGAAGACAGTAAAGAAAAATTCGAGATAATAAAATTCTTTTTGAATTTCGAGATAATTAACTCTTTTAATTATTATGTTTATTAGCTGCAGTACTTTTTAAACATAAATATAAAGACAGTTCTGTGTCGATTAAATATTTAGAAAGATCTATGTTACATTTAAAATTGAAGCAAAGCATAGTGAGCATGGATAAATTACAAGTGATGGATTTCATAGAAAACCCTGACTACAGATGATAGCGTATAGAAACCCCTCAGGGTAAAGAAGGGCAAACAGTTTATCAATATTTGAGTTTCTTTGTCGAGCCTGCTCCATCTATACTTAGCTTGTCGAAAAAGGAAACCGCCAAGGGGTAGTCATTGAGCATGTTGTGACGAAGGGAGGGCGGGGAAGTGTCGCAAAAGGTGAATGGAGACAACGTTTCCGTTTCACACAAAAGGTAATTGCAATGCAAACAACCAGAAAGCGCACCCCCTCTAACAAGAATTTCAAAGATATTGTTCCCATTGAAAGACAGTTTTTGAGAGGGGTTCCCTTTTCTTGTACAAATCATACGCTACTGTGAACACCACAAAATATCTTCCTTTAATTAAAACTTTTAATACCATCACTAAACCAGCGTTTTTAATTTTTGTTTTTTGGCTAAGAAACATTTTTTTAGACGATCAAGAATATTATTTATTAATTCTGAACGCATTAGGCAACTGTAATTTTTTTTTTCAATGAACTAATAATTTTTTTGAAATCATTTAATCTGAAGAAAGAAATTTTTCATTGTTTTCAAATAATATTTTGGTCTGACAATTCAATTCATAGAGCTAAAGCATCATCTAGTCTAGTTTCGAATTATTTTTTTCGTGGATACATAAGCTAAAAATGAAAGGGGGGGAAACGGAAATTATGATTTTTTGAAGAATTAACGTTGAGAAAGGTTATTGTTGAAATTTTTATTTTGGATTGAAAAATTTGATTGGTAATAACGCAATTTTTTTAAAATTGAGAACTTTTTGTATAAATTATTCAATATTTTATTAGAATAAATCTATATCTATCCAAGTTTCCAATATACAAGTTTCACTACCATATGTAACTACAGTTCTGATAACTGTTTTGTAGAACTTAAACTTGATTTTTTTAGTAAGTAGTTTGTTCTTAAATAAGTATTGGTGTAAGCAAAATTGTCTCCTTGTTCCTGGAGTAAATTTTTCCTGAAATATTGTTAGTATCAATAATAATCGGACCCAGGTAGGTGAAACTGGAAGCTCCAGCATATTTATATACAGGAGCTGATGAAAAAGTGGTAAATTTTGTTCGTGCCACAATTTTTTTATTTTTTTATTTTGCTCATTAATAACGAGGCCTACTTCATTTGCTGCTTTTATAAGAAAGTTAGTAAAGGAAATCAAACCAATTCTATTCAAAATTACGATATCATCAGCAAAACCTGAATGGTCTTAGTGACAATAGAACCTTGTGGTGTAACTACCACTATAAATATTAAATTCCAATTCACTAGTATATAAGACATGTTAACTTGATTCTAAAATTAGGTACCATTTGATAGATGAAGGTTAACATCGTCGATAATTAAATCCATTCAATGGTGACCTGCGGACGCGACATGAACTCGCCAACATCGATGGATAGTCTTTATTAAGCAGTTGATTTTATTTTTTAAAAAAATTCGGTGAATTATGAAGTCTCCTGGCAAGTAAACAAAAAAAAATGAAGAAAAAAATATAATGGGAGAATATATATATCTTCTAAGTGTATAGTCCAT
>NC_092215.1:47137832-47142904 GCF_043381705.1 Parasteatoda tepidariorum | reverse complement strand
TATATATATATACATTTGGTTGATCGAACTGCGTTTAATAATTACCTACTTAACATTGGGAGAGCACAATTGTTTGCACACAATTTTAAAGTAATAAATTATTCTTCCGCCTCAATTGCATGCAATTTCGATACAAAACAATTGCAGCTTTAAATTGAAGAAAATATGATACATATTTATTAAATTTTTGCGTTTAGTATCCAAATTATGGAGATGTTGAGTCGGTAGAAGATATTAACTTGTAGCAAATATTATTAAAACAGAAATTTTTACTATAATGTTGAGTATTAAGCACTATTGAAAGTAATAAACAAAATTTGTGATTTTTTTTTATAATTTTTTTGAATTAAAAACATTTTTAGTCTTTATGGCGATTATCAGTTTATTATTATTAGATGTTTGCGATTGACACTACCGCTAGAATATTTAAGAAACTTTTTAATGTTGGTAGTTGACACCAATGCTGAAATATTTAAAAAATACATCGTAAGATTGGCCGTTTTGTAACTGACACTACCGCTGGAATACTTTAAAAAGTATATTTTTTTAATGTATAATATCTATGATACTTCTTAATGTTATTAGTTGACACTTCCATTAGAATATTTAAGTTGCTTCTATTTTTTCGGCCAGTCATCCATAAAAAAATGGAGTTAACCGCCAAAATTTCTAAATCAAAGAATCATTGCCTTTAAACGTTCTGCATAAATGTAATACCTTTTGTACTTAAGAAGAAAATACTTTTAGTGCAAAGACAGAGCTGAAAACTCTTTTCCGTTAAACTTATTTAGAAATGTTCATAGTGTGCATTAAACAACTCTTAAATGGGACGAGTATTTACGAAGACAAATAAAATAACGGTAATCTTATCTTCAACTCTATGTCCACGCAAAACGGTTGTTTACTTTCTCTAAAAAAAAATCGCTTTTTATTTCCACAGCTAAAGCTAGAAGTCAAAGCTTTAAACCGGCAAATCCTTTTTAAATCCAAATCGTATTCTTCCAAAAGAAATGTACTGCAAAATATCTTTGGTAAGAGGGGCTAGACGGAATTTTCTACTTAAAAGGAGCATTTTATTTGAAAGCGCATAATGATTTTGGAAACAGCTGTGTGCACCACTTAAAGGTTTTTACCCCTTTCCTCCTCCGATAAACAACTTGCATTTTTTTATAGTTCACATTCCGCACGTGTGCACAACGATAAAAACACTCATCATATTTAAATAATAAATAAAAATATACCAGAATCTCGATTTTCCGAACCTCTTTAATCCGAATATCTCGATGAAGGCTGTTTTTCAAAGGCTTTGTCATCATACAAAAAAAAACGATATAATATGCTATTTTTGTAAGCGTTGAGAGTTTCATGAATGATAGTTTTTTTCCCATTTTAGTCAACGCTTTTTGTCTTAATTATGATATTTCAAAAAAAAATAAAATGAACCAGAATCTCGATTTTACGAACCTCTTTAATTTGAATATCTCTATGAAGACTGTTTTTCAAAGGCTTTGTCATCATACAAAAAAACGATATAATTTGCTATTTTTGTAAGCGTTGAGAGTTTCATGAATGCTAGTTTTTTTTTCCATTTAAGTCAAAGCTTTGTGTTTTAATTATAATATTTAAATGAAAATAAAATGAATCAGAATCTCGATTTTACGAACCTCTTTAATTTGAATACCTCTATGAATGCTTTTTTTCGAAGGCTTTGTCATTATACAAAAAAAAAACGATATAATATACTATTTTTGTAAGCGTTGAGAGTTTCATGAATGCTAGTTTTTTTCTATTTTAGTCAACGTTTCTTGTTTTAATTATAATATTCAAATAAAAATAAAATAAGCTAGAATCTCGACTTTACGAACCTTTTTAATTTGAATATCTCTATGAAGGCTTTGTCATTATACAAAATAACGATATAATATAATATGCTATTTTTTTACAGCTATTAGAATTTCTAACAGTTATTCATGAGTGTTAGGTTTTAACACTCATGAATAACTGAATAAACAGAGCCAACTCTTTTTATTCTAATTATAATATTTGAATAATAAATATTAAAAAAAATGCACCAGAATCTCGATTTTCCGAACCCCTTTAGTCCGAATATTTTCGTGATGAATGTTTTTCGAAGGTTTTGTCAAAATAACGAAATAATATGTCATTTTTAAAATTGTTGAGAGTTTTTGACAATTATTCATGAGTTCTAAATTTTTTCCATCATAGCCAAAGCTATTTATTATCATAAAAATGTAAACATTAAGAAAAGCCATAGTTAGTTGAGAATGAGAAATTATTATAGTATATTTTTTTAATATTTGTGAAATTACTTCAACGCTGCACTGTTTGGACACATAAAAATATCTAATTACTTTGATATTATAAGTTTTGATAATTATTCTTTACCTTTCAAAAATTACTAAATAATTATAAATATAAAATAAACACTGATTACTAATTGATAACAGCTCGTTAATACATACAGAAAAAGGATTCGAATTATGTTCCAAATTATTTTGTTGATTTTATCTAGGAATGAAAATATTTCCAAATTGGCAAATTTTTCAAAAGTAAAATATTTTGTTTTTATTATTTAAAGTATTTGTGTTTTTTTAAGTATATATATACCGAAAAAGGGTAAAAAGGACAGATATATATATATATATANTTAGAAAATTAATTAAGTTTTTGGCAGCTTTAAGTCATAAAAACTGCTTTTATTCGCATTGAATTTGGAAAAAAGTCCACACACAGCAATAATTTTTTTTTAAACACGAAACTTAACTATGCTTCACAGTATATTAAATAAAGATTACTTGTTTTTTTTTTAAATTTTTTTGAAACATTCATTTCTTCTAAGATTAGCTTATTGTTTCCACTAATAAATATATTCTCGACGAAACTAAATGGATTTCGCGAAATCTTAAAAGAAGTACCGCAGACACACGAGGCAGTCTCCGAGTAAAAATCAATAGAAAAACAGATTGTCACGTGGCTTTCTTTGGCCACTATTCAAATCTGCATTGTCGACGTTACAGAGTCCAATTTTATTTATTCTTTAAAATAGTTGCTCGAAAAAGAAACGCTAATGCCTACTGAACACAACTAACGGTCGGTTTTGTAAACAAGTTTACCAGAAGCTGAAGGACAGTAAAAAAAAACATTGGCTAAAAACTTCACAGAAACTAAAACTAATAAAAAATCACTAACTTTATATTTTGCACATATATATATATATATATATATATATATATATATAAATGTGCAGAATAAAAAATTTCTTTACGGTTTTTTATTCTTGATCTTTCTAAATAAGTTGTTCATATTTTAATTTCTAAATTTCCGTGAACTGTATTAAATAAGTTTATAATGTACAAATTCTACCTGCTGATGATCTGTTAAGTTTAGTTTGAATTCACCTTAATATTCTCTTTTTGCTACGCGTATGATTTATTTACAAGCTATTTTTATTTTAAGAATTAGCGTATACATGCATTCCGACTTAATATTCTCTCCTAAACATAACTTTATTTACTCTGGTGCATGTTTTATCTTAATTTCATTCAGACATATATAAAACAATCGAGATTGAAATAAAATAAAAATTTAAAAAGGAAAATTATTATTAGAGCTCTAATTTTTGAGGATATAATCGTAGGGCTTGAAAAAAAGGTAATTGTATCTTATAATTGTTTATTTGTGTGCATTTTAATTTTCAATTTTAATTTTCAATTAAATTTTAAGTTTTGATTATTTTTTTCGATATATAATCCCCGGCCAAATTATTAGACGCACTATAAGATTTTATGTAAAATCTGAATTGTCAGGGGATACTAAACAGCTTTATTGTTTCTACGCGACTGAAACCAGTTTGCACTTGATTTCGTTCAGGTATCAATTGGTGAAATTAGACAATATATGATATAAATTCGACGATTGGATAAATTGGACAATATATTATATAAACATAGAATATTTATTATATCAGGTATTAGATTAGTATATTATAATAATTAGACCAAATTATTGGATCCGCTGTAGTGTTTTAATAATTGCATGCTTTGCACGAGTTTATATGCATACATGTAATAGGCTTTTATAGAGGAGATTTTTTTTATATATACTTCCTATTTGTATCTATTTTTAATGTATTGCATTATAATGCTAACCAATTCTCACCTGATAATTGAAATTTTACATAGAATCTCACAGTGCGCCTAATAATTTGGACAGTATATATATATATATATATAAATAAGTGGCAGTGGCACTTAATCTTAAGTGGGTCGGTATACCCTACACTGATATTTTTTAAGGTTAAGTGCCACGTCCCGGTATACATTTGCCCGGTATACACTAGACTGATGTTTTTTAAAGGTGAAGTGCCACTGCCCGTTATACCCTACACTCATGTTTTTTTAAGGTTAAGTGTCACTGCCCGGTATACATTTGCCCGGTATACCCTTCACTGACGTTTTTTTAAGGTTAAGTGCCACTGCCCGGTATACATTTGCCCGGTATACCGTACACTGATGTTTTTTTAAGGTCAAGTACCATTGCCCGGTATGCATTTGCCCGATACTCCAAACACTGATGTTTCTTCTAATCTATATATAATCTAATCTAATATATATATATATATATATATATAATAGCATAATAAATAAATGCAAAAAAACTCGAAGAAAATTAAGAAAAGCAATAAGTTTTATTTATGGCGCATAAAACTCATAAAATAAGTTCAAAAAGTAGAGAAGACTAGGGAAAAATTACAGAACAATGAAAAAAGGGGAAAAAAAAGAAAAATAACAATAAAAATAAAAATAACAAAAGACCGTAATAAAAAACTAAAAATTTTAAAAAATTTTAAAAATCCGGAAAATAAAAGATAATAATGGCGGATATAATCATGCGAGCTGATGAAAAAGTTATATCTCTTATTTTCCAGATTTTTAAATTTTTTTTAAATTTTCAGTTCCTTTTCTTCCCATTTTTTTGTTATTTTTATTTTTATTATTATTTCTCTTTTTTTCCCCTTTTTATCTCTACTTTTTGAACTTATATATATATAT
>NC_092215.1:47110576-47137621 GCF_043381705.1 Parasteatoda tepidariorum | reverse complement strand
TATATATATATATATATCAATTTAGATATCCTGTTAAATGAAACAAATAAAAATCAAACAAAGTTGAACGAATGTGTTTATCTGAATGCTCCCATATCAAATTTAATGCTTGAAAAAACAATAGAGTGGCAGTAGATAAAATTTCAGCAGGAGAAGGGGAAAAGCAACAGATGGGACACGCGACCTAAGCCCCCTGCTGAGTATTGCACTACACAGTAGGAGGTTACAAAAGCAGCCTTCTCTTGTTAAGACCTCATCAACATTCATAACAGTAAGCCATTAGATAAGCTTTCTATATTCCCAATAGACGTGCCTTTGGTATCCTTAGTCTCAAATTGCATTCCGGGACAATTCATAACAACGAGATTTTTTTCATTATTACTTTTGAAAAAAGGATGCAATTTTAATTGTTGAAAAGTTACATTTTGATTTTAATTATAACTTCAAATAACAGTTTCGTTCGAGTGATTGAAACTTAAAACGATTTTCCTCAACTTTACAACAACAAAAAATCATTCGTTGCATTTTCAATATTTCTTTCAGATGGATTGTATCGATTGGGTTAAGTCTCCAGATTCTAGATCTAATTTCGTTTGATTGGTTAAAACTTTTGATTGAACGTGTTTTATTGGTTGAATTTTTTCAACTTGCAGTAAGGCCTTTAGATAAATTTTGAATTTTCATTTTCAATTTCTGTGGGATCTTAGTACACGTTCCTTTCATGTCGATTCAGTATATACTGTAAAAAATTCTGGATAAAATTACGATAAAAGGTACTGGGGATCAATATGCCGGTATTTTCTACTGTAAAATTCATTTTTATAGAAAAAATTTTAAGGAACAAAGAATCCGTCGCGTAATTTGTACGGTAGTATTTACTATGAACTTACTGTATCACTTAATCACTAAAATTAAATAAATATTACTGTAAAAATTACGGTATAAAAGTTTTCGGTAAAATAGATTTTAGGGAGGATGCACATAAAGTGCCAGTACTTTTTTTGCATCAAATTGATCCAAAATTTTTTATAGTGTATACTCATATAGCATTCTGGGACAGTTTATAGTTATCATTTTATTATTACCTGAAATATAATGCTTTTTAAGTTATTATAGAGTTATATTTTACCCTTAATTAGAACGTGAAATAAAACTTAATATCGTTTGAATAATTAAAATTTTATTTTTTTTTCCAACTTTAAACTAATAAATCTCAAAATATGTATAAGGTAGTCATCTTTTACATGTTTTATGAAGACTGTATGACATTTGTTAAGACTGTATGAAATTTAGATCTTACATAAATTTTAAACGTTTCCATCTGGAAATTAAAATTAGATTTAGATTCTGATTAATAATTTTTTAAGAGAAGGAAAGTAAAACGAATAATATTTTAAGCTACGAAAAAATCTTACTAAATTCGCAGGGGCTCTTCAAAACGAATGGCTCTATTAAGAAAAAGCTGTACAGCCTTTATTTCTTTTCTTTTCTTTCCTTCTTTCTTTCTATTTTTTCATTTTGCTATGTAAAAAGGAGTCTTAACACTTCCCTACCTGTATTTGATGGTTGCTTTTCAGAGTTCTGTTTAATTTCAGACTGTAACAGAAAAAAAGAAACAACAACTTCAAAACATGCTTATTTTTAACATAGTTAGAGTAGCCTTTTATAGGAGTAGTAAATGTTAAAAAATAAATTATATACTTTTTTATGGAAAGATATTACTCAAATTTTTAGACTGATCTTTTTATACAGCGGGGTCACACTGTTACGTTCGTCACTCTGTTGGTGTAAAAAAATTTGTGACAGAAAAAAATTTCGTTACACGGAGGTTATAAATATTCGCAATCATTTAAGAAAATGTTACAAAATTTTTAGTCGATGCGATAAGTTCAAATGTATTTAATAATTACTTTAAACTAAAAATGAAGTTAATACATAGCATATCCGTATTAAAATCAAATGTGTATATATAAATAATGCTCAAAAGTTAGGACAATTCATCAATTTATAGAATAAAATGTATTAGTAAGCGCTTACTAATACATTATTAATATGCTCAAAAGTTAAGAAAATTTATTAATTTAGAGCTGAGCGTGAAATTTCTACTAACCAGCTCCCCCTTGGCGACCAAATATTTTGGGTTGGCGAGTAAGTTTCATCTTTTAAACTGCTTCGTTTCAGATCAAATTACAATCCTAGAGTTGAGAAATATTAAAAGCTTCAAACTTTTAGAGAGAGATTAATTAAATATGTGACATCTTAGTATGATTTCCAACGAAGAAATTCTTGAATTTGGGAGAACTCTCCATAGAACTCTCCATCCCTTTAATAGAGGGACAAAATTCAAATTTATGTTTTCTTCATTCACTCAGATGCTTTAAGAGGAAATTCCCATTACAGATCCTATCCCAGGAATAACTTTTTACGCCAAGCAATTTCTATCAGAGACTTCGCAAAATTCTTTGAGACACTTGATGATTTTTCTTAGAATTTCTATAAATCCCTCCAATAGAGCGATTCGTGGCCTATAATTGAGATATGGTATATTAGTGAACAGCGGTATGTAAATATTAAGTGTTGAAAGTGTTAAGTATTAAGCGTTTAAGTATTCCCGATTATAACATTTTAATGCCAATCATTTTCTGTCAGAGACTTCACAAAATTTTTTGAGCCACTTGATGATTTTTCTTAAAATTTCTATAAATCCTTCCCATAGAGCGATTCGTGGCCTATAATTGACATATGGTATATTAGTGGACAGCGGTATACAAATATTAAGCGTTAAAAGTGTTAAGTATTAAGTGTTAGGTATTCCCGATTATAACATTTTAATGCCAATAATTTTCTGTCAGAGACTTCACAAAATTCTTTGAGACACTTGATGATTTTTCTTAAAATTTCTATAAATCCTTCCCATAGAGCGATTCGTGGCCTATAATTGACATATGGTATATTAGTGGACAGCGGTATACAAATATTAAGAGTTAGATGCGTTAAGTATTAAGCGTTAAGTGTATGGGAACATTTCTGATATCTTAATTTTCTGATAATATTTTTTATTTTAATCGATTTTTATGATATGCGGATAACATTGGATCGTTATGCTGCATTAAAATTTTAAAAGCTGTTTATATTTTTCGAGAAAACACTAGTGAATTAAAATTTTTGTTTGATTAGTACTTTAGAAATGAAATTTCATGACCTGATTAAGAAAATAAAATCATGTCTTTAATAAGTTACTAACATTACGCATACTAATACTTATGTTAGTAAATATTAGTATGTATTTATAAGTAGTTATTATGTTAGTAAATATTTAATTAGTAAGTACATACACTTATCTTTATTTCAGATTAAATACTTGTCATGTAACAAGGTCACGCGTAAGCTGACAAACACTTGGTATATTTTTCTTTAGTTCAATATATTACATGTAACAATGTATGTAACAGTTCTGAAAAGTTATTATGACCCTGTCTAGCTTTATTTTTCTATTTGAGAGGGAACACTATATTTCAGATATTTCAAAAGATACCGTTGAGCTATCCCAAGAAAAACTTTTGTAATTTAATTTCTGTATTATTTTTTGAGGAGGGAGTTGAGATTGTTTTTCTGAACAACATTTTACTGCAGCTTCATAACGCGATTATTTTAACTAACATAAGTTGTACATAGTAAATACATTAGAATTATTGCTTGAATATTTACTTTATTTCTCCATTTGAGCCGGTTCTCTGTATTTTAGATATTTCAAAAGATGCTACTGAGCTATTTTACGAATTTTTTTTCTTAAATTTACTCCTCTATTATTTTTTGAGGAGTGAATTGAGATTGTTTTTCTAAATTATAAACTGCCACTTCATAACACGATTATTTCATAAATTATACACAGTAAATATACAAGAATTATTGCTTGAATTTTTAACCAAAAAACATTGTTCGGTTCGATATCATTTTCTATTTGTTTTTACTATTTACTGGTAAACTAAATTAAGGTTTTTTTCTTTTCTTTTTTTTTAAAAAAATGCCGACCGGGCCTGTGTAGGGGTTAGGAATCCCGGGCAAGGCATAGATGTTCTTTCCTTCTCTGTACTATCTGTCCTTACTGTGGGAGCAACGCTGGCCCACCTAATATGGTGCCCCTGAAAGAGAGGCCAACAAATCAGCCCTGTAAATGCCTGAGTTGACGGATGTCAGCTAACACAGGTGGGCATTGAAAAAAAAAATGTTTTTTTTTTTTAAATTACTAATAAAATATATCGAATTGGTATGATTTCAAATTTGAGGCATTTTTTAACATCCGGCAAAAGAATGTTTTTTATTGTGGAATTTAATAGCCTGTTAGCTTAAATATTTATGATACATGCAATTGAGTTATAATGTTATCGGAATCTGTCAAACTATTTCTATAAATTTTCAACAAAGAGCAATACCAGAAAATAAGCTGTCCAAATTGGATTTCAGTTTTATCTTTTGACGAAGTCAGTTTTATCTTTTACCAATTTTCAACTTGCAAAATAACTTATATTACTGTTATAAATTAATTTTTTTATAATAAATCACGAAGATATCGTTTAATTTTTTGTTAATTTCTTGGTGCATGTTAATTGTTTTGTGTTGTCTAAGAAAAGTGTCTGGTCTGTTATTGTCAGGTCCGTTGAAAAAAATAGTCATTCTTACAAGTACTTAGTAGATATTGCTTCCATGATTCAGTATGCAGGAACAATCATTTTTTGATTTTCGAATGGTGAGTTTTTTCTTCCATAATTTGTCCGGTCTTTTACCTACTTTTTAAAGATAATTAATGAAGCTTTATTACCTACGTGTCACAGACTTGACAAGTGACATAACCATGTCTTATATCTAAGTAGTTTACAGCGGTAGTCATAAAAACTAAATTATATAAAATTTTCCGGTCTGTTAATGTAATTTTTAGTTTAACGAAGACTTAAAAAAATTACCTCAGGAATAAATTTTAATGTAATCTTGATGTTGACTACTAAAATACCTGCAAGACACATACAAGAATCAACGTCACTCAGAAACAATGATCAATTTTAATTTTAATTTTAAAGCGACTTCAATTTTTAAAAAAATACCGCAAATTTGAAAATTTCCGAATTGAAAATTTTTTTGTACTTCTATTTAACATCTTATTCAAAATTTAAGCCACCTTCATTGTTGGCTTGGAAAACTTCACAAAACAACGGTTATTGAATTGCTCCAAAGTTTAAATTTTTTTTCTATGTTGAGTAGTAAAATCTTTTCAGACGCTGCTATTAGCAGTTATAGAGTAATGGCAATTCATTTTCTTAATACATTTTTACTCCCTCTCTCTCTACATTCATTAACTGACCATCTAAAGAATATCCTTATCCAAGTGCAGAGTAAAAAGTTAGCAACAAAAATTTTACGAGGAGTATTTTTGCTCCCGGTAAAATTTTTGAGGAGCAAAACTCGATGCATGAAATACGTATCTTAATGGGCAGACTCTGCTGCTGAGTAAAGCAAATACCAATTATAAGTTTAATTGTGCAAATTGAATAAAGGTGATTAGAAGCATATTAAACATTTTCCCCTAAGAACCTGCTTGAGTTCAAGAGCCTCTCAATCCCTTAAAACTTGGTACTTTTTGACATTTGAAAAGAGGAGAAAGTCGTAAAAATGAATTTAATCTTGAGAACAAGCTACACAATTAAAAAAAACCGTCGAAGTAATATTTTTTTCTAAAATAAAAACAAACAATTTATAATGACGATTTCTATTTTTTTACTGTAAATATCATTAAATCTTTGAAATGAGCAGCTTATAATTTTCTTCCTAATTCATGATCAATATTAACAAAAAAGAAAGAAAACAGCGTGAGAGAAACTAATTAAAAATAACTGTTTTTCTTTAAAGCTAATTAGTACTCTTTGGCAGGGAATTTTTCTGGTGAAGAATTTCGTAACGAAGTAAATTTAAAGTCGAATTAAATAGGTTGGTCGGACAAAGTAATTAGCTCATTTTGAAACAATTACAAAGGAAAGAAGTCAGTGCATTATTCAGGTAATTTGTCCACGACTTATACCATATATCTTCTAACCCAATTAAAAATATTTTTAAAAAGACTGCATATTTTTTAAACTGTAAAAATTATTTATACGGATGGCACAACGAAATGATATATTTTAATTAATAAAAACAACATAGATGGTGAAACCCATTTATCTTGGATACACAATATTATGACACGTATCGTTGTGTTTTTATATATAAATATAGATGTTAAAAACAGTTTATTTTATTTATTTTCTAAAACACCCTGAGAATAAGTTTCAGTTAGACAATACATAGAGAGAAAATTATTTATTTGAAGGGCACATCATAATGATACATTTTATTTATTACATTCAATATATACGGGGAAAACTATTTATTCAAATGGTACAACAAAATGATATAATTAATAAAATAATAATAAATAATAAATAATAATAAATAATTAATAATAATAAATAATTAATAATAAATGATTTTAATTAATAAAAATAACATAGATGGTGAAAACCATTTATCTTGGATACACAATATTATGACACGTATCGTTTTGTTTTTATATATAAATATAGATGTTAAAAACAGTCTATTTTATTTATTTTCTAAAACACCCTGAGAATAGGTTTCAGTTAGACAATACATAGAGAGAAAATTATTTATTTGAAAGGCACATCATAACGATACATTTTATATATTACATACAATATATACGGTGAAAACTATTTACTCAAACAGCACAACGAAATGATATATTTTAATTATTAAAACAACCTAGATGGAGGAAACTATTTATCTTGAAGGCACAACAATATGACACGAATAATTTTTTTAAAATCTATTATATAGGTGACTTAAATTCTTCTTCTTTTTTTTTTTATCATTTTCCAGAATACCTTGATAACACGTTTTTGTTATGTACAATAAAGATGATGAAAACTGTTTATCTGAATGCACAGCATAACGATACATAACATAGCATTTATTACATGCAAGATATACGGTGAAAACTATTTATTCACATGGCGCAAAAAAATGATATAGGTTAATTATAAAAACAACATAGATGGAGGAAACTATTTATCTTGAAGGCACACCAATATGACACGAATAATTTTTTTAAAATCAATCATATAGGTGACTTAGATAATTCTTTTCTTTTTATTATTTTCTAGAATACCTTGATAACACGTTTTCGTTATGTACAATAAAGATGAGGAAAACTGTTTATCTGAATGCACAGCATAACGATACATAACATAGCATTTATTACATACAAGATATACGGTGAAAACTATTTATTCACATGGCGCAAAAAAATGCTATAGGTTAATTATAAAAACAACATAGATGGAGGAAACTATTTATCTTGAAGGCACAATATTATGAAGCGTATAATTTTTTTAATGAATAATATAGATGGTTAAAACTATTCATTTTTTTTAAATTTTCTAGAATTCCTTGATAACACGCTTTCGTTATGAACAATAAAAATGGAGAAAACTATTTATCTGAATAACACAGCATTATGATACATTTCATTTATTACGAAAAATAAAGATGGCGAAAACTGTCTATGTAGATGACACACCATAATGATACATTTCATTTATTATAAACAATATAGATGGGGAATACTATTTATCTGAATAACACAACATTATGATACATTTCATTTATTACAAACAATATGGATGGAGAACACTACTTATTTCGATAGCCCAACGTGACTCTACATTTCAGCTATAAACAATATAAATAGTAAAAAGCATTTATTTTGGATAGAAAAAAAAAATCAGATTTTTAAAATTTTGCTTATACTGAAAAAAATGTTTCTTAATCTATGATAAACATAGTATAGATGAAAGAAAAATAGAAAAAAAATTTTTTGACCAAGCACTGTTGCTAGAGGATAAAATATTTGAACCGAAGTAGTTGAAAACTATTAAAATTGTGTGCTATTTCAAGTTAATACGGAATCAAGCGTTCATGAAATTTTAATTTTAAATGATTCTCATCGCAAGAAATTTATAAAGCTTACACGAAGAGATTCATTTACTTAGATTCAAGACAGATTCATTTACTCCATTCAGGAATTATTTTCAGCATTGCTGGCATAAGTTTGAAACTGTCAGACGATCAATATTTTTTTGTCAGACGATCAATATTTTTTTCATCCAGCAGAGAAGTTAAAAGTTTTGTTTATATTATATATCGTCTAATTCAACAATTGATACACGGTTGTAAACAAGGGCAAACCGGTAACAAAACAATAAAGCTGTATAGTATCACACACACACACATATATATTATATATTCCTGGATATTCAGAGCAGCTATTGCGTAACGCAGTGTAAAGCAAATTATAGCATTAAAATGAAAGCTAATACTGAAATCTCCTAAATATTTCCTCTTTAAAACATGCAATAAAAGACTTCATAAAGAATCAAACACAGACTCACGATTATATCTAATTGTATAACTCAAATTGCATTCTAAAAAGAAATTAAATGCTTTTCTTTTAACAAATTAAGACTGTTCACGAGCTCGTATGCAATGAATTTCAATGAATTGATAAATCAATGATTAGTATTATCGGTGCTCTGTTTACTTTAGCTGTGAAAAATACTTTCCTCCATTTCTCGAAATTTTATCATGAAACTCAGATTAAATATGAGTATCAATACCTTCCCAATGTTCCGCTAATAATCAATAAATCTTAAGTAGAATTGAATATTATAATAATTATTTTACTTTCTTAAAAAAACTAAGCATAAAAAGCCTGAAATAAAATGGAACCTCAAAAAAAATTTTTAATATATGTATATATCATTAATTAATTCCATTAATTTTCTTTTGTAAGTCAAATAAAAGTATATTTGATCATTGATTGAAGAAGGGACATCAAAAGTGACTTCAGTTGTTGAAACTTCCCCTCTAAGAGGGGGTAGTGGATGTAAAGAGGGGACTGAAACGGGATGGAGATGGAAGTTGATCAATTATTCATAGTTGGTGATGTGTAAAAGGCATGAAATTCGCATAAAACTACGAGGCGTGGGATTCAGATTCAATTAAAAAGCTCAGTCGAAGGTTTACTACGGCTTTTCCGTTAGAGGGCGCCTTCCTTTGAGAGGGGTGACCAGCTGTCAACCCCTCTTTGTAAATGTTAACACTGAAAGTGACCGCAGAACACATTAGATTTCCTTTACTTCCTAAAATTAGGAATCCTACCCTTCGTTTAAAAACCCAGTGGGAAAATTCCCAGATCGTATTTTTATGTTTCAACGAAGATGTAATTTTACAACGTAAAAATAATCCGTAAAATAGTAAATAAATTATACATATATTACCAATAATCAATATTAAAATTATTATGCGAAAAAGATATATTTAAATGACACAATGTCCCTGACTCTTCACAGACAGGTGACAACAATAATACATACTGATTTTGAAAAAATACTGTTATACTTAAGGTCTCGTCAGTGCAACATTGGAAAAACTATGTTACAAGGTTTCTATACAACATGTTTTGCAGAAAAATGCATAAAACATGTTGTAATTACTATATCTTAACCTTGTTGTACAAACAACATTGAGTCACGAGTTACAGAGATTAATATTTTTTTTTACAATTTGACGTAGTTGATATCGGTTACGTGAAACTATATAAACAAATCATAATATGCTATTAATGTTTAATATCAGCATTATTTTTTCATGAAGATAGTTGCCTTGTAAATCACTTCCTAATAACTAGTCAAGTGTCAACGTCCAGGAACAGCATTTGAAAGCACAAGTTACAGAAATCAGCATTTTTCACACAACATAAAAACTCTTGTAACAATTACGGCTGCGAGTAAAGTGTTAACTAGTTAAAGAAGTCCCTATGTCCTCAAACAACTGTCCTCTTTCAGTATTCATTCAACAAAGCAAATATATATACAAAACTAAACCAAATAAGCTTGTTTGATGTTTCTTACTGTCAACTTAGAACTTGATACTTAACTTAAGACTTCGTTTCTCATCTGAGTTAGGTTCAAATTACAAAAATATTGAAGTAAACGTTATTTAATTATGTTTATTAAATGAAATAACTTAAAATATACATAAAGACTTAAGAAAACGAAGCCTTTTCCCTTCTATCGCAGAATCATTGCATCGATTTCATACCGATCTATCAATCAATCAATAATTTAGGCCTGGAATTAAAAATAAATATCTATAATAGAAATTGAAAGGAAATTGTCAAAAAATAAATTTTGTGGTATGGGACCTTCTGGTCCAAATCCTCTACTACAACAATTGGTAACATTTCTATTTGCCATAGTAAACAAAGCCATCAAGTAAATCATGCTTGAAATAAATTTAAATGAATATTTTTTTTAAAAAATGTATCTTAGAAACACATTTAAATGAATACTTTTTTCAAAAAAATGTATCTTAGAAATAGATTTAAATGAAGAGATTAGAATTGTCATAACTCCTAAGGGAAATATCATGACCTCAGCTTGAATTCATAGGACTTTCTCTATCGAAAACTTTGACTTTTATTTCAGATCCTTCATTGCAAAGATTGTCAACATTTTTATTTTTTTACAATAACCAAACCTATCAAGTAAACAATAATTCGGGCCTGGAAGGAAAATTAATTATCTGTAATTGAAATTTAAAAATAAAAAAAAATTCACAAATAGATTTTAATGTATAGGACCTTCTATTCCAGATCCACTACAGCGACGATTGGTAACAATTTTATTTAATACAGTAAACAATAAACAGTACCTAGAATAAATTAAATGGAATATTTTTTTAAAAAATATCGTGAAAATAAATTCGAATGAATAGATTCGAAATGTCATAACCCCTAAGAGAATACTCAGATTGAATTTATAGGACCTTTTGTATCAAAAACTTTGACCTTTATTCAAGAGCCTTTACTGTAAGCATTGTCAACATTTCTATATTTTATACACTAAGCAAACCTATCAAGTAAACAATAATTCGTGTTTGAAATAATTTTAATTGAATTTTTTTTTAAAAAAGAAAAGCGTAAAAACAAATTCTAATGAATAGATGTCGAAATGTCATAACCCCAAAGGGAATACTCAGATTGAATTCTTTGGACCTTCTGTTTGCTGTTTTTGGAGAAGATTACACTCGGCCAAAGCCACTTCATGCCCTCTTTTCCAACTTTTCATTCTTTGCCAAAAAGAAAATATTTTATTCTTTATGCAAAAGCTCTAATGGTAGCCGAGAAGAAAATGAAATCCCACTTGTTGTTTTGTCGTTGCTGGCTGATTTTTTCTATTCCCCTTAGAGATGCATCTAATCCAAAGAGGAAAATATGCAAAAGTCTTGTGTTCTATATCAGAAGGATTATATAACATTGTTTTTGATGCAAAACCACCAGGAAAGCACCGAACACTGAATGGAAAAAAAAAAAAGAAATCTGATAAAGAAAACGTAGCCACTCTTAAGAGCAAATAGAAAAAAAAAAGAAGAAAAAAACAGGAGAGTATCATAACGCGTTTTTATTTCCAAAGCCTACCCTATTTTGCCAGCTGCCGGGTTGAGCTGCAAAAGAGACTTGAGGCAATCCTAAGTCTGTAAAACCGTGGAAGAAAACTTGCACGGGCAAAAGAAAAAGAAAAAAAATTCCATTGGTAAAAATAAGGCATTCCCCCGACGCTTCATATCGAATGGGGAATTTCCTCGGAGTTTGATAACAGAAAATTTTCTCTATTTCGTGTTTTTTGAAGCAAATCGGTGTTCTTTTTATCTGTTTTGGGACGGTGACTTGCTTCAACTTTAAACATAATGTATTAAAATAGAATTCCTTTTTTTTATTCGATTGTTTTTATTAAGTTTTATTTTTGTATTTGAAAGGAAATTAAACTTCGATAAAATGTACTGAAATTTGATGAGAAAATGCATTAAAAGGATATATTTTAGTGGCAACAATTGATATCATAAGGTCCTCAAGCCGTTTTTGTAATATTGAAAATAGAGATTGAAAATATCGATAATATTAATAGATACGTACAGCAATAAATGTCTTTAAAATGAAAGAAAATTTCTATATTTGAAATTTACAGCAATTCGTTGACAAGTATTTCGTTACACTTTATATTTATAAATATTTTAAATATAGGATAAGAGTCATTTATATAATCTGAAAATGGAATTCCATATACATTTTGCATAAAAATAAGAAGAAAAAAGTTTAAAAATTATCTACATGAACAGAATTTCAATATTTATATACAGAGGAAGAAAACTTAACGGTGACACGTACAGATGTACTGATACCGCAACTGTGTTAAACATTTTTAAAGAAATAAAAATCATTAAAATTTTAGTGATTTAAATAATTGTCATAAATCAGGGAGACAGGTTTTATACCCTGTAAAGGTTAAACAATTTTATTTCATCTTTAGTACTTTTTACAATTAGGTGATTAATTTCACCATGGGTATCTTAGCATTAGTGAATTTATAAAGCAGGGACAATTTTAAGAGAAATAAAATAAAAACATTAAGTACAAGAAACATAACATAAACATAGAACATAACAAGAAACATAAACATAAGAAATAAAATAAAAACATTAAGTAACAGAAATTATACATTTAACAAAAATCGTAAGGTACTCATGTTAATTTCCGAACCCATCTTAGATACGAAACATTCGGGCACAGTAACTATAGATACGAAACATTCGGGCACAGTAACTATAAAAAGAAAAAAAAAAAAAAAAATTTGGAGAGCAACATATTTTGAAAATAACGGTAGATATCAACAAATTTACATGATTTGAAAATTTTTGTCACCTCTCTAAAACTGTCTTATTTGTCATAATATTGCTTATTTATTTTCAAAGTTTCAGGAAATTTTCATACCAGTTCATAAAATTAAATGCAAGTCATTATTTTGTTTTTATATCCTGCATTGAACAAGAAAGCCATTTTGTTTTTTCATCCATCATTGTTCAACTCAAAACCTTTTCCATTTTGAACCCAGAAGACAAGGTCTCACCTCTTTGGTTTCTTTAAATTAATGTTAGATCAATCAAATATTAGTTTACGGTAAAGAATTGAACTATATCTTACAACTATACAAAAATATGTTTTCGAGACAAACTTCCTCTTTATAAGCCTGTTTTTAAATTTTTTTTTTTTTTTTTTGCAAGAACATTTTTAACTAGGGGAAGCTTATTATTTTTTAATGCAGTTTGATAAATCAATATTAAATGTCATTATCAAACAATTGATGTAAAAGAACTGTTGAAATAATTTTTTAACAACTATTAGTAAAAACTTCATAGATTATTAACATTTTGCATAAAAAAATTTATTTTAAAAAATTTATTAATTATTATTATTTATTAATTAAATTATTATTATTAATTAAAATAATAATAATTTATTTTCAAAATTATTATTATTTTTTGCATTAAAAATTTATCATATTTCATGCTTATTTAATAATGATTAAATAAGCATGACATGAAAGCCTTTTGTTCGGTTAAATTTGCTTTTCAGTTTTGCAAATTTTACTAAATGTCTGGTAATACGAATCAGTATTGAATTGGGTGAATAGTTACCATATGAACGGAAAAAGTACCAAATGAATTGTTAAAATACCGTATATTTTGATTATGTTTACCAGATCTATGTTGTTGCTTTTTTTTTTTTTATCAGAAATATTAGTACTATACAATACGGTAATTTCATTAGAATTTTTTTTCTTCTAGTAATTCCAGAATTATGCTGTTGCTTTTTTTTAATCAGAAATGTCAGTACTATACAATACGGTAATTTCATTATAATTTTTTTTCTAGTAATTCCAGAATTATATTGTTGCTTTTTTTTTATCAGAAATGTCAGTACTATACAATACGGTAATTTCATTAGAATTTTTTTTCTAGTAATTCCAGAATTATGTTGTTGCTTTTTTTTATCAGAAATGTCAGTACTATACAATACGGTAATTTCATTAGAATTTTTTTCTCTAGTAATTCCAGAATTATGCTGTTGCTTTTTTTTTATCAGAAATGTCAGTACTATACAATACGGTAATTTCATTAGAAATTTTTTTTTCCTGCAATCTAAAATAAATATAATCAATTGTGTTATTTTTTTAATAATAATTTATTTCCTTTTTTAAATTTGTGTATTCCGCACTCTTTAAATGTGAGAAATGAAATATAACATTGCCATGAAAAAAAAATGACATAACAGTTGCATCCCAATTTATAGCACGCATTAACTTTTTGTAGGGCTAAATTCATAGAACACAATACCGATGCACACTTGCAGTTTGAAAGGCAAATAATAGAACAGTTCTAGGGATCAGGGCTTTCCATGTGAACACCCAAAAATCTTCATGCTCATTGAAGGGGCGCGTGGCGGGGATTGTGACGTCATTGTCACCCTATCCTGGTACTTGGGAAGCGTGAGAAAACGCCCCTGGTCATCATCATCATCATTTCACTACAATTATTAGAAAGAGAGGGGAAATATCTTTTTTTTTTCTTGTTAAAAAAAATCTTTTAATTCGTATTAAAAATACAAAAATCTCAACAACAAAAAATACATTTTTATTTTCATGTGTTTATTATTATTTTAAATAGTAGCGCTACTAATTCTTTTTCAAATAGTGACAAATTACTTTTTTTTATTTCAATTAGAATACTAGAACAAATAAACTAGATGGGATGTAATTTTGTTTTCTTCCTCGTATTGAATTTCTTGTGATGCAGAAACTTTTAATACTTTTTTCTTTATCAAGTTTTTTTTTTAAATTTTTTTCAAATTAAAATCGACTCTATATAAGATTACTATATTAAATTCATTATACAATCATTATATAGTAGAGCAGAAAAAGAGAAGATTTTTCGATAATAGAAAAGGAGTAGCTCCCAAAAGTTCCCATTGGTGAATTTTCGGAATTTGTAAACTGCAACTTCATTCTCTGCTAAAGCCTGGACATTTTAAAATTTTCAAAAAAACAACGCAATTCTGTAAATTCAACAAATTTTCAAGATGGAAGCAAATTACTTCTTAAAAGTTTTGCATTTAATGAAATATTGTTAATGAATTTTTTCAGAATTTTCAGGAGTGTTTTCCCTTAATGCTACAGCAGCAAATTTTTAAAATTGTATCAAAAGAAAAATCGTAAAATAATATACTACTTCTGAAACGTTGTATTTTTATTAAAATATTACACATAAATTGTCTCATATATGAGAGACCATAAGGAATGAAAGAAAAGAAAAAAATTCAAAAGAAAATTTACGAATTTAAGATTTATAAAGTTTCATTAAGTTGCAGAATATAAAATTTATGAAGTTTTTTAAAGTTTTATTAATTCCGTTGTATTAATATGTTTTGCTTTGGCTATATTGGCACAAAACGCCCTATATTTCTCTCATTTTAACTTTTTTAATAATTTTTATTTTTTTAAATTTTGAATATTTCACACCTTAATCCAAATATGTAATTCTATGTATGTATTATGTAATTATGTATTAAGTTTTTAAAAGCAAGTAGCATTAAAAAATTAAGATCATTTTAAAGAAAGTTGATTTCCTAACGTGTAACTTATAATTTTTAAGTATGTTGTAAGTAAACAATATTAATCCTTTTTCTCATATCTGCATCGAAAATTTATATANAAATGAAAAACCATCTATATGAAAATATTAAAAATATTTCACATTGACTAGGTATTGCATACAAAAATGACAAACTAAAATTTTAAATGACAAACCTGCACAAAACGAAATAAGTAAACATTTTTGACATTGCCTAGGAATTGCATATACAATATCAAATGACAAACCTGTAAAGTAACAAATGATCAAACTTTTCTTACGTTGTTCAGGCATTGCATACAACGCTAAATGACAAACCGGCAAAAAACGAAATAAGAAATCATTTTTGACGTTGCCTACGAAGTGCATACAATATATAGTGTCAAACCTATGAAGCAGGAAATGATTAAATTTTTCTTTCTTCCCAAGGCATGCCAAATAATAAACCGGTGAAGTGCGAATTATGATTATTTCATACTTTAATTTAGTATGATTATGATTTATTAGTATCAGTTGAAGTAATTTCATGGGAAGCAAATAGGTTCATACTTAATTGTGTGTGTTTTTTTAAAGAACAGAACATGCATTTATAGAAATTATTTTTAACAATCGGAAATATAAACCGGCATCGGTAATCTCTACGTTGATGTTTTTTAAGGTAAATGATTATATGAAATTAGGTAATTTTGAAATTATAAAATAAATCACAACAATTACGTATATATTAAAAAATAATAGTAGAATGGACATGGCGTGCATTTTTATTTAAAAAAAAAATCGCATTTGGATGGCGATTGGAACAAAATTTTTTGATCGCCACTTTGTATATTTAGTCGCCCTTTGGGTGATTATTAATTTTGCCTCATATTAAGAAGGGTTATAGAGGGGCCGTTACGAAGCACTTTCTATTGAACTCAAAAGAGACATGCGTACTTTTCCTAAGAAGTAAAAGCTTCCGTCCAAATCTAGAACTTCATCTGGATCTTTAAGATGTCCAATCATTTTGCCATCATAACCTTCGAAGAAAGCATACCTCAAGGGGTTTATGGAACATGTACGTCTGTCTACTATACTGTATGTCACACCTGAAATTAGACAAACACAAGAAATGGAATATAATATACTTGAGCGTATTCTCAGTGCGAGTATAGAAATCATGGAGAAAAAGTTAATTTAAAATAGTAAAAGTTAAGCATTCTCTGCAACAGCCCGTTGTGTGCCAGGTGAGTATGATATTGTTCATCACACACTTTCTCTCTCTTTACTTATATTATTTATTATCTATTACTAATTTTAGCTCTTTCATTTCTTTAATTTTAATTTAATTTCTATTTAACACTTTCAGCACCGTGTATATATATATATATATATATATAGATCACTATTACTTTACAAATTTTGCTTTAATTTACCCCTTCTTCTCCAACTTTAGGAGACCTAATTCTTTTTATTTACCTTGTCTAAAAAAATGTTTCTTATAAATATGTGAGCACACTCATAACTTTTCATTGACTTTTTTTTTTTGAGGATACACCCTAAAATGAAATAAAACTTCATGTCTGATTTTCATACTGCTGTGAGTTCATAACTATAAATTCCTAGCTCAAGTTATCTAGTGCACTCTGTGATGATAATGAAAATTGCCTTTAAAATTGCAGTTTAAAGAAAATGCATCAACTATTTTTTTTAAAGATCGAATGTTTTTATTATATATTTTTTAAGACTTAAAGCTATTCAGTCACTGCATTGTTTGTCTTCATAAAAGTAAGCAGACAGTGACATTTATTTATTGATTTATTGATTTTCGTTTAGATGGGGGAAAAAATAACGCCAAGTTGGCGATACTCTTTTTAACAGCTTATTATTATTTTAATTATTTAAAATATTTGACAGTCTTTCACCCTAAATAACTGAACTTAAATCAGTGTTACTCCATTACTTAAATATTCAACTTACAAACCATGAATTAAAACATGTTTTATTTTATTCAACAAGCATAAATTAAAAGGAATAATGTTAAATTTTTATTAAAATAAAAAAGTAATGAATTTAACGCTTTCAATCTTTGAAGACACTTAAGTAACATCTAGATTTATTAAAAGGTAGATAAGAGATAAATTTAACGGTTGCAATCTTTAAAGAAGCTTGCAGATATTAACATTTATTCACTGAAGACGCAAAAATGCGATGGTAACATTTGGCCTTCCCAAAATTTCTATTAAAATATGGATAAATAATAAATTTAACGTATGTAATTGCTAAACAAGTTTGCAGACATTGGCACTTTTCGATGAATATGTTGAAATGTTAAGGTAACATCTAGGCTTCCCAAAATGTTTGTTAAAATATAAATAAATTATTAAACTTAAGCTTTAGAATCTTTGAAAACGCTGAATTAACATCTAGACTTTACAAAACTGGCAAAAGATTATAATCAATCAGACCACTGTTTAGAGGCCTAGGCTTAAGTACAATCAGCTCATTAAAATAAGTTTCATTTTAAAATTGTTTCCTTTCAATCAATCAGTTTCTTTTTCAATCAGTTTAATTAAAAGATTAACGGAGTAAAAATTTAAAAAATTCTTCTAGTAACTTTTGAAACTGTTGAATAATTTTTCAGAACATTTCTCGAGAAAATGTGTGTACAATACTTTTTATAACTTTGTGAGGCAATCAGAAAGAAATCTAATAATTTTTGAATATTTGTTTGCCAACTCAAAATTTTCATTTTTCAGAAGCATATAAAATGAAAATATATAAAATAAAAATATATAAAATAAAAATATATAAAATAAAAATATATAAAATGAAAATACATATATTAAAAATATATAAAATAAAAATACATATAATAAAAATATATAAAATAAAAATGTATCACAGAGTTGAGACACTTGCTAGTGCATGTCACTTTTTGAATCTTAATCGTGTTTACCATGAAACGATGGATGAAATATTCCCTAATCACCCTCCTAATATTAAATAGAGTCAAAATTGCACATCGATGAAGAATCACCAATTAATTTTTAAGCCATAGAGAAAGAAAAGAAACAAATTAGCGATTGAGTTAGATGGAACAGAAAACATCAAAACCTACTTGATCGTCAAAGAAAATAAAAAGGGGTAATTATTAAAAACACCTCCAAATTTTATCATGCAATCAAATTGGTTTTCAGAGTTTTCCTCCCATCTTCCACAGAAGTGATTCCACAAATTTCGATAGCTTCTACTTACCTCGATTAAGTATTAATTTGCACTTACCAATGTGTAAACTTTTATGTCTTCCTTTTTTAAAAAGGATTCTAAAAATGTCAATAAAAGATGATACTTACAGAAAACACTGTATTTCATGATTTTTTTTTAAGCACTAATATTTTTATTACTCAACTTCACTGCAAAAAATATTTATTGTCGTAACACGGAGACAAAAATTTTGGTAAAATTATTGCACTGCATAGTAATTTCTGGTAAAATAAATAAATAATAAAAAAAGTCATAATTCTGGTAATAAAATCCAAAATATACTGTATTTAAGCCATTCATTTGGCAATTTTTCGGTTCATATGAGAATCGTTTATCGGAAATTCTGGTTTTCATAATAATTGCCAAAAAGGTGTCCCGATAAAATTACCAAATTTTATTACGTATTATAAAACCTATTTTATTGTTATTTTTAACAAAGGGCTTATTTTTAACAAAATTACAGACTTTTTTGGTGTCTTTATATTTACTTTAATTTATTGAAAGATTTGGTGCGTAAAACTATTTTTTATACATAGCAACCATAACATTAAAAAAAACTTTAATTGCGATCTACGATTTTTCATTATTTTTTCTTTTTTAAAAATTACATTTTAAAGTATTTTAGGAAGCAGAACAATTAAATTTTAAAAAAAAGTATGCAAATCGATTCAATAGCTTTTCAAAAAAATTACTATTCCAACATGAGTAATTGACAAAATGTAAATTATTATAAAAATTATTTACTTTGTAATCAAGGTTCGATGTAATCATAATTATTTGCAATTAAAATTACATACGTAATCAAAATTGCAAGTGTAACTAGTAATCAAAATTACAAATTGCTAGAGGCTTCTAGAATGAATGAAGCATTATCATAATTAGGTGTAATTATAGATCATTATTACCTTCAGTCGCAGTTCAATATTAGTTATAATTGCGAATACTATTGTAATCAAAAATGATTATTGCTTGCAATCATGATTAAATTGTAATTGTTAACGATTACTTATCAACAGATTTTAGCAATCATAAATTACGATTTGTTTATTAATTATTGATTATTGAGTTATTAATCACAATTGTTAATTATAATTGTTGTTATTGTAAATATTCGTTTCGAATGTTAAGAATTATTGATTTAATGGTTATTGATTAAATAGTTATTGTTAAATATGATTTAAAACCACAATTGAATTTTCAATCATTTATCATAATTACTAGTAATCAGGATGCAAAGTAATAAATTATATCGTGTGCAATTCTGTTAACGTAATAAAATCCTCAACTTGAATTGATTATGATAAAATAAAATCATTTGAGTAAAGATGAGTTGCAAAAGTATGAAAATGGTTTGAAATTTTAATATAGAAAAGTGTCACGTGACAACATCGACCATTTCATTCCTCTTAATTAAAAGGCTTTCAAAAGTTGGTTCTCAATTTAATATCGAAGTGCGATATTAAAATATGTAGCCTCGAGCTCTAAAAGAGGGAATGAGTGAAGCGTAAAAACAAAGCGAGATTATGCCTTCAGTCCACTTTTTCAAAGTACTTTCATCAAAAGTACTCGAATCGAAAAGAAATGGTCACCCTAGGGTATTAAAGAAAGATTTTTCGTGTGAATTAGCGATGGGTAATTGTTTTTAAGGAAATATATTCTTTTACGTCTTCATCAAATGGGATTTTGTTCAAGTGAAGATAGGAAGTCGTTTTAAATTGAAATTCAAAGTGAAAAAAAGAATCGGGGATTCGGGATTTATTGCATTAAGTTATCGTACTAAAATCGTTTAAAAATAAATTAAATTACTTTTTTAGAATTAATCATTTTGGACAAACTCAGATTGACAAAATACCATTCCGTCTATACTTGAAGATTGATAAGTGAAGACAGATGATTTTTACAGAGTATTTAATGCATTTAATATTCAAAGATTCTTAAAACAATGAAGCGAATATAAATTCTAGTGACTAAATGGAAACATTTTTCAACTTTCATTTTAAAAATACTACTGCATAAAGTTATATTGCTCTAAAGTTGTAGCGTTTTTACATTTAAATTTAACTTCTACTTTTAAAAATACTACATAAAGTGTTGTATAGTTATAGTGTAGTTATTTGTGTGTTGTGAAAGTATTCTTAAACGTTTATTTTTTTAAAATACTACATCAAGTTAGTTTGTTGCTAAGTTATAGTATTTTTACATTTTAAATAGTAACTTTTACTTATAAAATACTGCGTAAAGTTATATTAATATTGCTCTAAAGTTGTAGCGTTTTTACAATTAAATTTAACTTCTACTTTTAAAAATCCTACATAAAGTGTTGTATAGTTATAGTGTAGTTATTCGTGTGTTGTGAAAGTATTCTTAAGCGTTTATTTTTTTAAAATACTATATCAAGTTAGTTTCTTGTTAAGTTATAGTATTTTTACATGTTAAATAGTAACTTTTACTTATAAAATACTGCGTAAAGTTATATTGCTCTAAAGTTGTAGTGTTTTTGCATTTAAATTTAACTTCTACTTTTAAAAATACTACATAAAGTGTTGTATAGTTATAGTGCAGTTCGTGTGTTGTGAAAGTATTCTTACACGTTTATTTTTTTAAAATACTACATCAAGTTAGTTTGCTATTAAGTTATAGTATTTTTGCATTTTAAATAGTAACTTTTATTTATAAAATACTGCATAAAGTTGTATTAATCTAAAGTTGCAGTGTTTTTACATTTAAAATTAACATCTACTTTTAAAAATACTACATAAAGTTAGTGTTATTTGTGTATTAATACTGTATTGATTAATGTGTTCTAAAGGTAATCTTTTATTTTTAAAAATACCAAATAACACAGATACATTGCTGTGAAGTTTTAAATTTTTTTGGGAAAGCTTTTTTGAAAACCAATTCTAAAATACGACGTGCGTTATATTGTTGTTAAGTTAGTGTTATCATACGTCATGGAGGCATTTTTAAAATTTAATTTTAAAAGTTCTGCGTGAAATAATATTATTGTAATGTCATATTGTCTTTAAATGTGCCATACAAACATTTTAAATTTTTTATTTTGAAAACACTTCATAAAGTTGTATTGTTTACGGTTTTATAGAAGGAAAAGATTACAAAATAAATAAAGAAAACTTACTAGTGCTCCTTCTTAGTTTTAAAAATACAACATAATTAATCTTTAAGCTATTTTTAAATTTCAATAATAGTTTCGTTTATCAGTTGATATTTTCAATCTTTAGGCAGTTTTTTGCAATGAAAGAAAAGAAAAGTATTACGTATGTTTATAAAAATAGTAGTACTTACTGGTTGACATTTTCAATGTTAAGGTAGATTTTTACGGGGTCAAAAAGAAAAGACGAGATACGTTAGTTGTAATATTAACAGCGCTTAGAGGTTGATATTTTCATGACAAGGTTAAAATAAAGCATTTCGTTTATTTATAATAATAGCAGCACTTATTGGTTGATATTTTTAGCGTTAATTTAAAATTGAGTAAAGACCTCTTTAAATAACATTTATTTAAAAGGGACTGAGTGGAAACCAAGCTCCGACATAGATTAAACAAATTCAAAACAGATTTGATTTTACATGTAGTCAAGAAAAATAGTTTGAGGATTTTTTATGAAATGTTATTCTGTTCCAGGAAATAACTATATGTATTACAAGAAGCACCCATATGTAATAGCAACAATCAGAATAGAAAAGTTGAAATCAATCTGAAATAAAGAGTATGCCAGGAATTACCTAAACTGTTCACTTATGACTTGAAGGAAATATTTAATTCACCAAATTGAATTAAAAAAGGGATTAAGATGATTGCAGATTCCACTCCTATTCTAAATAAAATAGAAAACTGGTAAAAAAACACAGTTTTAAAATGTAAAAAAGAAAAACAAATCAAATGTGAAATAAAATGATCAAAGTAAACGTAAAGCGACGTCGGCATTGTCATTAGATGAATCTAACAATTTGAGTTGAATTGCTTGGTTTTCTCTGTTTTGGAACGAGATATTTCACTAAAAATACAAGTAAGTATAAACTACATGATGAGATAAGATGGCGTGAACATTGCTCTAATGAGCATAATAGTTTGATTTGGTTTTCGTTGTTCTTGAGCAAGATATATAACTACATATACAAATAACTGTAAACTACAGCTATGAGGTAAGATGACAATGTTGGCATTGCCCTAAGATGAATCCAACATTATGAGTTGAATTGATTTGGTTTTCTCTATTCTTGAGCAAGATATTTAACTAAAAATGCAAATGTGCTGACTGTTTAATAATTGTATAAATGTGATAATTATTCAAGTTAGTCATTTTGTTTGATACATTAACGGTCTGATTGAACCTTTAAAAATGTTTATCATTAATAAAAACTAAGCTTTTATTTTTTTATTTATTATATTTTTAATTTTCTCTATCAGACTTACATGTAAAAACGTGCTTTTTTTTAAGCAAAAATCCTATATGAAGTCTATAAATAACATTTTTATAGTTTTTATTACTTTTGAAACGTTCGAAATCACGCGGATAATCTTCAAGTAATGACACTCTTCCAAAAAAAAAAGATTGGTCACTGCTATATACAAAAGAATTCAAAGAGGGAAAATTTAAATGAATACCCGCATGTACTAACAGGATAATCTTGCTCGAAGATCTATGCAAAGATTACAACAAAAAAATATGGAAATTTCTTTTTAAAAAGCTCCATATCATCGGGAAGATTAAACGTTTAAAATGTCTGGGAATTGACAATATTTGAACGGGTTTGTTCTTTTAGCAACCGGATTGCAAATACATTGCACAGATCTGAATTCTCTCTAGGTATTTTTTTTCAGAAATCTGAATTAAACATCTGATTACTGCATCTCTTTACAATTTCCTATGTTCTTTCTGGATGGAAAACCTGAATTTAGAACCCAATTCTTGAATCCAGTTCTCAATTCCCTCTGTTTCTTCCGTATGGAGAGCCTGAATTGAGCTAGTAGTAGCTGCAATGTTATCACATCAACCGACCGGGATGCGGCGACAGTCTGATATGCAAGTGATATCAAACAAACTTGAAGTGCGAACAAAAACAATATCTAATAAAAATATATAGCGGTTTAATGAAAAATCGATTCATATAAAGAAAAAAAAACGTGTTGACCGCTAAGTACAGTTAACGAAATGTATTGAGTACAATAGACAGCCACTCTAGAAAATCCAGCTGATAGTTGAAAAGTTATTAACTGTGCAGCTCATTTACATAGAAGAAGGAAAAGCGTCATTAAATGTTTCCTATCAAGCATCAATAAAAATGTTATTGATTGTAAGAGAGAATCAACAAACCAAATACAAGCAAATAAAATACTTAAAGTCAAAAAAAAAGCAAAAAAAAAAAAAGGGTAAAGGGGGTGGGCAGCAAAATAATTGAAACCCTCTTTGGAGAAAAAGGAAACATGGAAAAGTATTATTCATAGCCCTTAATGCAGTCAGTAAGAAGACTGCAGCCCTGCCAACAAGGGAGTTGTTCGAAGAGACGATCGGGTTTAACATCTTTATGGAATAAAATGGAAACGGGAGAAAGCGCGGGGATGTTCCTAGCGCCCCATATTGCGGTCGTGGAAATGCATACATAGCGAGGGGGGTTGCTGATGCATGCATTCTGTTGGGAACAGAGTAATCCTAGCGGAAAATGAGCTGCTGGCCGCTGAATATAGCGGAAAACAGAGGAAGGTAATCCCCAAATAATTACACGAGGACGGCCGGGATGCTTCGTGGACTTGCGGTGGCTTAGAGATGGGGCGCTCGGTCCCAATAATTACATGCTCTTAGAGCGACTGATGGTCCACGGAAAGCCCGGCACCGCCCCCTGATTATGATGAGGGTAGGCAAACAAAATAATTTGCTTACTTCTAGGGAGGTCACTTGGAAGAGGAGACTTTTTTTTAACATGTCACTTTTCGTGTAAATGATTGCCGCTTTCTTTTTCGTTAAAAAAAAAAAATAATGATAATTCAAGTGAGTCACGACAGTATATATGC
Source organism: Parasteatoda tepidariorum (assembly GCF_043381705.1). Taxonomy (NCBI): domain Eukaryota; kingdom Metazoa; phylum Arthropoda; class Arachnida; order Araneae; family Theridiidae; genus Parasteatoda; species Parasteatoda tepidariorum. The sequence goes on along the minus strand of NC_092215.1, from coordinate 47,112,714 downwards.
GCTTGCATCGTATTGAGGAACATCATTTTCAATATTATATTTGAAACCTTTTAAATTTAGTTTGAAAGATCCAAATATTTTAAACATTGTATGATTTGTTTTAGCATTATATTTGTAGAGTGAATTGAAAGAGTTAATTGTTCTTTATTGAATAACATTCAGTTTTTCCTTTAAAAAATTAATAAATCACACGGAGAAAGAACTTCTGAGAAAATTTCCGTACTGTATGGTAATAACATTTATGGCAAAAAATAATAAAAATAATAATAATAATTCTGGCTAATAAAATTAAAACGATATTTAAACCAATGCCATTCATTTGGTAATTTTTCAGTTCACGCGGTAATGGTTTATTGGAAATTCTGGTTGTGAAAAATTGTAGTTCTTATTACCACACATTTAGTAAAAAATAAAAAGCTGAGAAGTAAATTTAACATAAAAGAGAGATTTTATGGCATCATGTTCTAAGGCATCATGATGAAATTATCAAATTTTACTACATGTACTAAATTTTATAACTTATTGCAAAACTATATTTTATAATTAATTTTCCCAAAATCATTATCAAAACGCTTGGATAGAAATTACCGAGATTTTTGGTATTCCCAAAAAGCCAGAAATGCTGTAAATTTCACCATATTCTGGTAGTTTTATCAATTCTTTTTTTTTTTCTTGGCATGAATCAAGTCACAAAAGTTAATATGCGTTTACACTGCAATAAAAAGAAATTATTATTTACAATTTTATATTTTAAAATTTTGAGATATTTCATAAGATCCAAATCTTCAAAAATTATGTAACTTATTTTAACATAAATTTGTTCTATGGCTTGCTTATACGTTCGGTGTGTGTGGTGTTCTGCATTGAATAACATTCCATTTTTTCCAGTAATAGTTTATTTTAACAAAGAGGGAATTCTTTGATGGATTTAAAGATGCATACGATTTCATTTCAAATGAATTCTGTTGTATTTTAGTAGTAGGATAATAACTTTCTTACTTGTGATTTTGCTAGAAAATTTTTCATTTCAAACTGTCAAAATATTTTAAAAGATCAAATCCTTCAAAAAGTTTTTGAAACTAAATGCGTGTTATAATTTGCAAAAACAGTTAGATGTGTTATTCTTTATTTAATAACTTCTTGATGAGATAGGAGGTCTTATAGCATATTTTATTTCTATTTTACAAGAAAAAACACTTTTATGAGTTCTGACTAGTACTAGTAAGCATACCGAAATGTCGACATTTTCAACTTCATATTATTTACAGAACTTTTAATGCAGCTCTGCAATCAATTTTCACTGAATATAAAAAGATTCCACGATATGTATTTTTTCTAAAACATATTCTTTTATTTAGAAAAGTGCATTTTCTTTTTTTTTTAATTAATGTAGACTTTTCTTAATGCGAATTGTATTAATTTTATGGTTCAGAACATTATGTTAGTGGATTTAAATTTTTAGAATTTAAATTTTAGGAATTTATATATTTTAGGAATTAATGGCAAACATTTTATTAAAAAATCGAAAGGAACTTTTTTTTATTCTAAAAAAAGAGTTTCTTTAAAAGCTTTTACCAATTATTTAAAATTCCCCCTAAATATTTTAAATGGTTTTCATACTGTGTTTTGATCTTGAATCTTTTTTAAAACTTATTTTTAAGTATTTTCAACGTGGACAATGGATGGGTAGACAGAAATTTAAACTTCGTGTACTTAAAGTGTACTTAAATAACTTTCCTACTGAAAAATCACATATTACTTACTTTCCAAAGTAAAAAAAGTTGTGAAAACTGTTAATTAAAAATGTAATAATTTCTGTTGGAGATTTCAGTTTCAATTTTTGCATTCATTTAATAGAAACATGCATTTTTTATAAAGTAGTATTGTACAAAAATAATTCCTGTATGACCCTATTTTTAAAAAAAAACTAATGTTTTTAATTTTTGATACAATGGGATATATTTTAATGAACTGTATTTTTTGTGTATTTTGATTAAAATTGTCCATACGTTAATTTAACTTTACTAATTTTTGTTATCAGTGTTTAAAAAGTTTTAAATTTCTTAACAATTTAAATTCTATACTATTTTCCTTTCCATTATTTAATATATATATATATATATATATATATATATAAA
>NC_092215.1:47097128-47110055 GCF_043381705.1 Parasteatoda tepidariorum | reverse complement strand
AGACACTATATATATATATATATATTTGTGAACCGAATTCTCCATTTAAAAAATACGTTAACGTTAACACTAATTCTGGATTTAATTTCTCAATTGACTGACATTACCTCATGACGTTCAAATTAAATCATAAATTTGTGAAACCATATAATTGAACTTCTTGTTATCGTTGATTGAACTGGGTTTAATTTTTAATCCTTTCATTGACATTCTAATAGTGTAGCATTAAATATTTTGTAAATTTTTGAAAAAGTATTCATATAGGCGTGAAAAAGAAAAAAAAGGTGAGAAACCATAGGGTGCCTGTCAAAAATGAAGAATGATGGGGTGGAGATTTGTCAGACCAATTATTAGATATGAAGTCTTCATCCATCAAACTTAGATGAGACTATTTGCAACAGATTTTTATCATTCACTGTTAGAAATTATGGAGGAACCATAGTATCATTCGCTGCATTCTTAATATGGAACTAGGTTGAACCATATTATCATACCTCTCTTTGAACTTTTAATATAACTGCATTTGAAAATAAACTATTTATTCTTAAAAGTAGACATTCATACATCGATCTACGTTGAATTAGATAATTTACTACATTAAGTTCTCTTTGAAAATTTATCATAGTTTTATTTCAAAGTAAATTAGTTTTTCTTTACTGTAAACTAAATTAAGCCATATTAATGTATTCCTCTGCGTTCTCTTTTACTTTATTTAATTTAGTTTTATCTGAAACTAAATTACATAAAGCAGGCACAATTTATGAAAAATGAAATAATTTATGAATAAAAATGAGAGTTTAATTCTTTAAAGTAAATCCCTTTTTTTTTCCTTTTTTTTTTTTTTTTTTTTGATCAATAAAAAATGTCAAAACAAATTATAGTTTGAAAGCATTAATTATTGGCAATATCTCATAAAGATGGATTATACTTGAAAGTGCATAATATATATAAATATAGTTCAGTAAAATTATTTTTTTTAAAATAAGGTACTCATAGTATTTGTTCTTAGAAAGAAAAATCTTTGTTTTTTTATTGTAGATCCAATTTTTGGACTGAAATAAAATTGAAAAATATTCATAAAATGGGTGATTTCTGAGCTATTTTATTTCATTTCAAAAATATGTTAAAACTGATGAAAAAAATTGCTTACATGCTATATTTTTTATTTACTATGTAGAGTTACATATGTTTATGTTGGGGATCATCTTTAATGCATACTCTTAGGGGGGGAAATGTAGAAAAACTGTATGCATTAGGAATACGCAACTTAGTTTTTAAGTAAGAGAGATATTGAAACGTTATCAGTCGAATTCGTAAAAAATATCAGAATTCGTTCTACTGATTGACGAATCTTGGAGGTATTTTTAAGAAATAACTTTTAAACTCATTTCTAACTCCACAGGCAATAAAACAATAATGACTTTAGTATTTTAAATCTCAAGTACTATTTTGATATCGTCTGTTAATTAATCTTAATTTGCGATTCCTTATGTAAGATCGTGTGGTGGGGTAGAACCAGGTATCTCGATTGTGTGGAAATTAATTCTGTTTTCTAGCAGACAAACTACGAATTACACTTTACTAGTCAAGAAGGACGTACAATTTTGTCGTATTGTTGCTAATAATTCAATATGTCTGTGTAAATTAGTTTGTTTTACTAGATCAACTCTCTAAGGTTCTCTTGCTTTTCCCCATTTATTGGCCATTACAGTTATAAAAATTATCTTCAGTCGAACTTATTATATGTTTACTAGATTTATATCCTTACCAACAATAAGGATTTAACCCAATAGTAATACTATTCTGTTTTGTTTTGATAATCCCTCCTCGAGGGGTAAAACATGGTACTACCAGGTTCAGTGCCTTCTTCTCCTTGATTTGTGTTTATTTGATTGTGTATTAAGAAAGCTGTAGTGCAGCGGAGGAAGAAGATAACTACATCTGAGACAAAACAAAAGTTTTACCGGCCACAGGACAAAATTTATTGCGAGTTCCTTTCCAAAGCCCGAAAACCTTATTTACATATTTTGTTAAATTTTTGATGAGCCTTTATACAAAATTGTAGTTTTTATATTGATATAAAGAAATTTTTGATCATTTTGCTTAAAAAAAAGGGTTAATTAACACTATATTTTTAAGGAATTTTGATCAGACCCTCAGCAGACAATTGTCTCTCTGTCTTCTGGGACAATTGTTTCCCTCTCCTCTCTGCCTCTTAAGTGCTACCTTGACTAAATCCCATGAAAATTACAGTTATATTTTTTTAAAAACTGTAATATAAAATACATAAAAATCTTATTTTTTTGCTGAAATTCTAAATTTCCCGCAGACTTAACGAGTATGTCCAATTTCACCCCACTAACGAGGTATAGCCTTTATGTATACCCAATTTTACCCCACAAATGGGGTAAGACCGGGAGATTTAACTTTTTCTATAAAAAAAATCATTTATAAAAAAAAAAGTTAATCTGCAACTTTTCACGATTGATATATAATATACAAAACTAAACAATGAATATCTTGATTAAATCTAACACTTTCTTGGTCAAACAATTTATCTCTATAACAGGCCTTCGAATCTTAGCTTCACACTATTACCCCCACTTTCCACAATATCCATTTAGACCTCATTTTTAACAAGGATTCTGAAACTCTATGTTAAAGGTGGTCTTTATAAAACACTCTGCTGGGATTACATCGGAATGTTTCAGCTCATATAGTGATAGTACTTTTTAAATCAAACTAATTTACATCATTTTTACATAGAACAATATGTTCTTTAAAGAATTTTTATTAATCATCGTGTAATTTTTTTTTCTTTTTTTTGCTGAGTGAGTTAAGACTCTACAATCACGATAGAATCATTGTTGATAACATTTGCCTTATTATCGTACTCGATATGTATCGTTGACCTTAATGGTTGAAATAAAATTATCCTAAATTCTATATTATAAATAAGATATGATATATATCATGAGAATATAGTCATACTTTTACAGAGTGTTCCGTGAATACCAAATATAATATGCATATGTTTAGAATACTTTTCAAAAATGATGAAAAAGTATATATAATCACAAATAATCATCTTTTTTCTTTTTTTTTTTGGTAATTAAATAGGTTTTGATATTAACACCTTTCTCTTGTTAGTATTCGATAGCGTTTTCCCTCACTATAATACCATTTAATGATCTGTGTTTATATGTGAGATTTTTATTTAATTTCTGGGAAGGATTCTAAAATTTACCGCAAGGAAATTTAAAAAAAATGTATGAGATATCTGCATTGTATTTTGATGCATACGGTTTTCATGTTTCAAAACTGGTAAGATGATTTAAAAATTATTTATAATTTATTATTTGTTTTAATGTGTACTGGCTGTTAAAATTGCATTCCTTTTTTTGATTAAAAAGAAATATACCGCACTGGAAATATACCACACCACATATTATTTTTTTGGTCTAAAAATCTTTTCAAGCTAGTAAGGATATATTTGACATGCAAATTGGAATTTGACTTGTTAAAGCTTGGGTGTAATATAATGGGATCGCTTATTTATCTTAAATCTTATTTCTGAGAGTGTTAACTTTCTGTTTTGCGGAAAAACAATCATGCTCAAGTGTCTCACTCGCGAATAAAAATAAATAAATTAAACCATTTTTAACCAAATTTTTATTTTCTACCACATCTTTCAAAACAAGCGTCAAAGAACAAATGAATTAGATGAGACTATTTGCAACAGATTTTTATCATTCACTGTTAGAAATTATGGAGGANTATATATATATAACTAAATAAAATGAAATAAAATAAAATAAGTAGCTATTAATCAGTAATGCACCAAATTTTTAACTTCTGCATCTTTCAAAACAAACACCTATTTGTCAATCCTTGTTCAAAAAAAAATTATGTGATTTTGGGATAAAATGAGCTTCAAAAATAACAAAATTTTTCAGAAAGATTAGTAAATCGTTAAAAATAATAGCTTGATTTTTAAAGGTGTGAAATTTTCTTAAGAGCAAACGTATTTAAGTGAGTTCCACTTCAAAAATAAATATTTCAAACAGCTGTAGAAATTACTTTTAGGACGGCAACCTGCTGATTGTTTAATTAAAATACATGTCTATTCACACCTTCATCTATCTTTCATAATGTGTCAAAAGTATCTTATTTACTTGAAAGAAGGTCAACAAAAGTTCACTTTAAAGACGTTTCATTTAATGGGCGTTTTTTGAAATGACGTTTCGATATTGGTGCATTCTTATTCAATAAATATGTGTATGAATAAAATCATCAAGTTTACAAAAAATATGTTTCTGTTTTTTCTTCCTCGAATATAAAGATAATATGTCTTTCCTATTTAGCATGGATATTTTTATAAATACTATGATTTTAGAGATATTATAGCAATTATGCTAAAATGAACAAAATATGAGTTCATTATTTAGCATTGAAGGTTTTATTAATACAATGATTTTAAAAGCTATTACAAGGATTATGTTGTGATTTTCCACGAAAAGTGAATTCTTTTTTTATGAAATATTATTTATTGTTTCCCTTTTATTTTACTCTTCACGTATCAATTTTTCAGTAATATACAAAAAATTTTAACAAAAACCTTATACAAAGATTTTGAAATACTTTATCTTTTGCTTAAATAGATTACTGCTTCAAAAAAATTTTCTAATAGAAACAGTGGAATGTTTTCAAACTGATTCGAATAAAATTAGTCTAACTGTAGGCTATTTGAAAACATGGAATATTATAAGAATTTAGCTCCCGCTTGAAATAAATTTTACCTAATTTAAAAGAAAGGGTAGTTTAGGCTAATAATTTAACTTTTTTAATTAAACTTTTAATTAGATTTTCGTGATAAAAACGTTTAATCATTTTGAAACGTGTTATCAATCAGAGTTAATGAAATTTTCATAAAAATGTTCTTTTTTTCATACCGTGCACTGCTGGAAATTTCTGGGGAAAATGGTTAAATAACAATTTATTTAATTGTTATTTTACTACATTCAAACAAAACAGCCAAATAATCATAAGTAAGATGGTATTCAAACTGTTAACTGTGAGAAAAACATTTATTAACTGCTTTCACCTATTATATAATAATATTATTATTATATTATTATGCATTATATTATTCTACATTGTATTATTCTACATAGTATTATTCTATATTATATTATTCTATATTATATTATTCTACATTATATTATTCTACATTATATTATTCTACATTATATTATTCTATATTATATTATTCTATATTATATTATGAGCCCATTAAATATATTTGTAGCTATACTTTCCTTTACAGTAGAAGCAACCACTTTTCAAACAAAATCATTTCTGGCCTTATTGTTTGGGTACATTTTTCGATTTCAAGTACAAAAAGTCTGTAAGAGTTCCGTAAAAAAAACATGTTTCAATTAAACAAACAACGAAATCAAAAAATTTGGTAAAGGATCAAGGATTCCATTGAGAAATCGTTAGAAAGAAAAAAGGTTTCTGAACGAAATCCTTTTTAAAAGTTTTTTTTCTGTCACTTTAGCATCCACGTACAAAAATACATAGTAAACATTTTCAGTGTATCTCAACGCCAAAAATGGTGATAACTACTTTACACCAAAGTGGTGTGGTGAAATACCATTCAATGCTCTTGGACCTCGGTGTTTCACTACACTAAAAAAAATTTTCTTCGTAAAGTAGTCGCCACCATGTTTATTTTTCAGTCACACTAAAATTTGTAATTACAGTAGGAAATAAAAGTGAAATCATTTAATACAAATGACAGATTTATGTGATTTTTATTATGAGAAAATAATAATCATTATTATACAACTAAAAACTTACATGCCTTTTGTAACTTGTTTATAACTTGTTTATTTCTGTTTCTGTGGAATGTTCACATCGAGTGAGGAGCAAGCAAACTAGCACCTTTTCCAACTCAGTTAATCTACATAAGTCGTCCGATGATTTTTAAACATACGCCAAAATGTGCATTGAGCTTTCTTATTTTTTGCCTTTTGGATTTAACTACACCCTTTAAAGTGTGTAAGATTCGGTATTAACGTGAAATAATACACAATTTTGAGAGCTTTTCAGTATCAAATTTCGATAGGTATCGCAGTACTTTTTTTATAGTGTAGAAGTAACCACTCTTTGAACAAATCATTTCTGACGTAAATCTTGCAGCTTTGATAAAATTTTCAGTTTCGGAAAAAATTTTCAGTTTTTGAAAAAAAAGTGTGATTCATTTCATAAACTAAGATCACCATTAAAGTTCTTGTCACTTTTAATAGCTCAAAAGAAAATAACCTACAGAAAGTGAAGCCAATTGTTAATCCTCGAAGTTATCTCCACCGACATTCAGCATCTTTTGCCAACAGGTCTCTAGCCTGTGCACTCCTCTTGCGGTAAAACATGGGGGTTCTTTACTCAAAGAAGTCCTTGAGTGTCTAGCCCAAGTCTACTTCTTGATCAAAGGAATTTTCACGTAAATTACTATCTAGAGAGTGAATGAGGTGGTAATATGATGACACAAGGTCACATGAGAAAGGACGATGCCACAAAGTTATTGTTTGTATCCCTGCCCTCCTGTGTGACGTTTGGCCGGGAATGGTCAGGCAAAAATCGTCCATGCACCTTTGCTATTCACAAGTGCTAGCTCCATCTGTTGTAGTCCCTGTTGCACATGTTTCAATTGCTGTGAGTGTAGGTTCGCAGTGACAACTTGGGCCGTTTGTAGCAGCTCATAGTGAACCACTTGATGACAAGTCCACCTGACACAAATCATAATCTTGCGTGGGAGCTTAGGTGGTTTTGCGCTGTGAGGGACAGTATTCTAGGGAGACAACCAATGTTCGGTAATGCTTGACATATTCGGCGACTTGAGTCAGCTGTTGATAAGCCCACTCTAAAGTCGAAAAGCAAACAGCACTGATAGGACTCCTTGGATACTTCCATTTGTCTTCCGTATGAGTTACGATGGATTAAAATGTACTGTGGACCTGCTTTCATAACGACTGATAGTCCAACTCTCTACAGACAGGTTTTTAAACCACGTAATACACTAATTTGCATACCTATTCTCCCCTCATTCAATGGCAAAGCAAAATTAGCAAGAACTTTATTGGTTACCTCGCACGAAACCGAAATATTTGCTAAAAGAACAAGGGCATCTTCAAAGGGTCGTTCAAATATTACGTAAGCATATTGTTCGTGATTTTCGATTTCTTTGTCAGCAAAAATAGGTGAATCACAAATCCCCCATGCTTACTTTAGTCGCAACACCCTCCGTTGGTTTTGTTTTAACTTTGACTTTTAATGTAGTATAGTATTCTAGTTTCAGGATTTAATTCAAATAAAATATGTAACTTTCGCTTAAAACGAGCTTTAATTCATTTTATCGAACTTTTAAGTATAATATTCTTACAGAATTTTTTGTGTTCAAAATTCTGCGCATCTGAAACTTCTCGAACAAATTTTTTCCTATTTTTTCTTTCTTTCAGATTTTTATATTCTATTTTGAAATTTTTCCATAGGAAATTTTTTGTTTAATTTTTTAATTTGCTTTATGAAAGTACTTTGAAAATATATTAAAGGACATTAATATTTTAGTAAGCATAATTGCTCCTACCCCTCCACCCTCCTTGTCAGCAAAAATATGTAAATCACAAACCCTGTTAGGCTCCTACATAATATTTGAACGACCCCTAACAAAACGTCAGAAATAAGGAGATCTTTACTAAAAGTTTTTTTTTCTTTGTGAAACATCCAAGTACATCAGTAGGGGAAAGGTGGAGCTTTAAATATCCTAACTTTCATCCCTGAAATAAATAATATTGTTTAGCTATGAGTACGTAATTGTTCATCAAAAAGCAAAATCTAGTTCAGCCATTTTCTTGCTCTGAGAAAAAAAATATGAACAAAAGTACCAGGCTATAGTAAAATTTACTTTGTCTCTGACTCTACGGGAACACTAAAAAGCTTGGTAATTTTTACCACGCGCTTAGATAAGCATTTTGGTAAAACTAACAATTAAATATTGTCTTATAATATGTGATAAAATTTGGTAAATGTGGTAATATTTGATAATTTTATCAGGATATCTTAAAGTGGGGAATAAAAATCCTTTATTCGATTAAATTTACTTTTTAGTTTTATGTTTTTTACTAAATGTGTGGTAATAAGGAAATCAGAATTTCCGGTAAACCGTTACCTTATAAATGGTTGAAATATTGTATATTTTGGTTTTATTTACCAAAATCGTATTTTCGTTTTTTTTATTAGAAATGCCATTAAGATACGGTAGGGTAAATTGCCAGGAGTTTTTTCTCCGTGCAAATTTTGACAATTTAGCATGAAACTCATCCTTTTCAAAACCAAAAATCAATTAAGTAACTTGTGTGCCGTTTCTCAAACAAAATATTAGCGAGTTTTGTATTTTTCCTAATGCTTCATTATTAAAAGGACCGCCTTACTATAAAAATGAAATGAAATTTTTTTTATTAAAATTGCAATACGCAGAGTGTGTCAATTGTTTAAAATGAGTCGAAGAAACACTCGCAAAAAAGTTGGTTTAGCACTGAATCATAATATCGTACAAACCTTAATAAGATAAAATGTTAAACCACGTTTCTGTTCTTCTTCATCTTGTAAGGAAATTTAAAAAAGTATTAATTTGCGTAAAAATTTTGTTCAACTTCACCACGCACTGTTAGAAAATGGCTAAATAACAATTTATTTAATTGTTATATTTCCGTATTCAAACAAAACAGTCAATTAACCATAAATAAGATGATAATCAAACTGATAACTGTGAGAAAAACCGTTTATTAGCTGCTTTCACTTAATACGGTTAAACAACTGGAATTTCATCGCATCAACTAAGCATACCGAATGAAGCCATTAGCAACTGCGTAGATATGATAGCTGAGAGAGCTAATCTGTCTGTTTCCTGAACTGGAGTTCGAATCCCAGTGTTGACACTACAATATTCCTTTCAGCACATGAAAATTTTCCCGAGTTCTGCACTCTCCAATTTGTGTCCTGCACTCTGCAATGCTCATTACTTTACAAAAAGCTCCTATTTTCATTCACATTTATTTTTTACGGTTTTGAAACTAAGCTAGTTGTAAATGGTTAAAAACCTATAATTTTGCATTCATGGTTTTATAACCAGTAGCTGGGTGGCGCAGTTGGTTTGTCGTCGGCCTTCTGAGCCCAAGTCTGCGGGTTCGATCCCCGGCCCAGACACCGGATTTTCGGGATGCAGAAAATCCTCAGCGGCCATGTCGTATGATTATGCGGAATGTAAAAGATCCCTGGATTGCCTTATTGGCTCTTGGCATTTCCGGCAAAATTAAGTTCTTAGTGCACTTTAGCATCCAAATAGAGTCTCGGTGCTGCCATCTAGTGTGGCAGAAACTGGACGTCCAAATTAACATGACCAACGGTATCTCACCCATTGTGGTGGTCCTGAAAGAGTGGATACCACCTCTGGAGAACGCACTAGGTCTGCTCATCGGCAAGACCGATTGCGCAGCTCTTTGGAAATTAAAAAAAAATGGTTTTATAACCATACTAGTTGTAAACGGTTTCAAAATTGTAAAGGTGAAAAATGTTCCTGACTTTAAACTTTACGGTTAATTGGATGCGCAGACTGATGTCGGTTATTTTACCATAATTTTAGAATTAAAATTCTAACAGTGTGGTAAGTTTGCAGCAAATTTTAACGATATTATATTTTAATGTGGTCCAAAGTTTGTTTCAATATATATCATAGGATCGTTAAATAAATAAATCTTTTGAATACAATAAAAATAAAATTTAAAAATAAGAAATCTGCGAGAGAGTTGAATATTGAATCGGACGCTTTTCTTTCACTTTGTTTTTTTTTTTAGAAAAAATTAGAACTGCATGACCAAAAAAAAAATAAATAAATAAATAAATTAAAAAATAAATTTAAAAAAAACATGAAACTTTTTTTTACTAAATGAAATAAAGTGGAAAATTATTCAAGATTACGGCCATTAAAATTCTAGAACGAAGTGCGAGCTAAAAAAATAAGAAGAAGAAATAAATAAAGGAAGAAAGAATAAAAATGCAAGTAAACAGGGTAATTGGCTACATTGCTAAGTTTCTAACAAGCTCCAATAGTAAATGACTTCTCTTTAAATTCTATTAGTAAAGTGATGTATGTGATTTTAGAAATGGAGAATTCCTATTAAATGTATTTTCGAGTCAAGTAATGAGCGGCATAGGATTATCTTGGAATGAAGCAATTAAAGAATTTTAACTGTTGTTAGCTGATCATGCATAATACATGAATAAATTCACAATTATATAGGCACTGCTTTCAATATTTTAAGCCCAAATATTCTCTAAAGACAACAATTTATTATAAGACGCGTCTTCTTTTAAACTAACAATCAATTAAGTAACTTTCAATTTTACCCTTTTATCCTAATATTGAGTATGCATTTCGTAAGCTAAGAATTTGCAGGTTTTGTATTTCACGAAAAACTTCATTAAAAGGAAGCCTTACTGTAAAAATAGAAGTCATCTTTTCTTATTAAAATTACGATATTCATATGAAGAAAGTGTCAATTGCTTAAAGAAAGTTGAAGAAAAAACACTCACAGAAAATAGGTTTAAACTTGAACTATAATATCGCACAAATTTGGAATAATCTTAATAAGATTTCAAACTGAAGCCTTTTCCCGTTATAATTGAATCATAATATCGAATAAATTTGCAAAAAACCTTAATAATATGCAAAATTGAACCCTTTTCCCATTCTGGGTGAATCATAATATCGTGCAATTAAATATAACGAGAATTAATTTTCAAGAAAATGTGACTGCACATAGCATCATATTTAGGTTTCAGTAATTTTTTACGATATTATGGTTTAATGCGTTCCAAAATTTGTTACAGTATGCATTCCAGAAAAAAAAAGATTTAACTTTGAACCATAAAGCCGGTACCTTCGCTGTAAGAACTGTGATTTAATACTGATTCGAAATTGACGTTCAATTGAAATTGCATATTATCTCAAATTAATACTGAATCAAGCTGTCATGCTTAAAGTGTGTAGTTAAGTCTGAACACCGATGATTGATAAAGCTTACACCAAGTCAAGTGCATTTACTCCACTCATAGTTGGCAATAGGCCGAAGGGAGGGTGATGTTGTCGTCGCTTTTTAATGCACCGTTAATTTTCTAAAATGAAGATCAATTGTGAATGAACTTTGTGAATTTTGATATTTATTGTGATCTGAATATATTAATCTTTAAGCTATGATGACAAACATCAAAGACTAACTACCCAGAGCAAGTTCCAAGATCATAGTCGATTATTTGTTACAATCTTCTTGTCGAATTGATTTGACAAACTGATCATGTAAACTCTTATAAAAGGTATGCAAGTTTTTAGATGTATGATAGAGACATTAATGCTTTTATTAAATAATTTACACAAATCTTGCAATTGTGTAAAATAATTTTATAATATTTAATGTCCACTCACTTTGGTTTTGTAAAGTCTAGTTCAAATTCATATTGATATTCGCTCTGTGCTGTGTATATGTTAGATTAATTAACTAATTTTAGTTTAAGAAATATTGTATATGTGCATCCTGAATTTATAATTAACTTTAAGTGAAATTTATGTGTTTCAGATCTTAATTATAAATGTTATTGTTATTGAATACCAAACAGGGGGGGCGGATACTTTACACCGAGTAGTGTAAAAGGACATTCTACGTGTTTCACTACACTAGAAACTATCATTGATTTTGGTGTAGTGGAATACTTAGAAACCACTTTATTGCAAAGTAGTTGCCACCATTTTTGGTTGTCAGACACAAGAAATGTTTTTATAGTGTTGAACTAAACCTTATGTTAAACTAAGCCTTGTTGCAGTTCAGATTCAACCATATTATTTGTGTATTAAATGTTCAAAAAGGATTTATTTATCCGATAATAAAGCTCCATCTTGAGCTCTTGTCAAAACTGCAACAAATTAAATAATAATATGTTTCAAAGTGATCTGAAATTTCCATCTACAAAATTGGTAAAACAAAATTGGTATTAGCTTTGAAATGTATGATATTTTTTGGCGACAAACTACTTTCAAGTCTGATTTAAAAATTAAGAAGTATTATCAACCATTGATGTTTTTAACAAATTTTAAAGGAAAAGTTTACTTAAAAGTTATTTTAAATTCTTATTGAAAAAAAATTCTATATACACTTTTAGAACGATCCCTAAAAATTGTCGCATTAATGAAGTTATATTAAACAATAATTAATGTTAAACAATGCCTACTACTGCTGAAATGATATTATTGTTCATTAAAATAATGACATTTATAAGTTGCATATTATTATAAAAAAGATTGGATAACTTCAAAATTAGATAATATCTTGAAAAAGTCTGTTAATCTGTTAAATGTTGAGGCCTCATGCAAAATGGCATCAAATTACTCTACTAAAAATTTAGGAGTCATTCACTATATACTGCCAATTAAAACCATATTATCGTTATTTTGATACTATGGTTTAATTTAAATAGAAATATGGTTTAAGGATGCTGCAAACGCTTCAAGGTGCTAATATTATGGTTCAATGTTGAACTAATTTTTTTATATTTTTAAGAGACAGCTAAGATTATGAATTAAATTTTCATTCAAAACAAGTAAATTAATTAATAAATAAATGAAATAACATAAGTATAACTAAAAAAATGCTGTTTTTTTTCTTTGTGAATATATATATATATATATATATATGTAATACTTTTGTATTAATAAAAGAATTAAAACTCTTTCGTTTTCATAAAATGTCTTTGTTAAAGAATAAGCGTAGAGAGATTCTATTTTGGGAATTCAAGGCTGAAAACATACCATTGAAA
>NC_092215.1:47058866-47096829 GCF_043381705.1 Parasteatoda tepidariorum | reverse complement strand
TTTCTGCCCCTCCAAATTGCTGGAAAAATTAATTTATATATATATATATATATGAATATGGAGAACTGGTCCATAAGACGATACTTATTAAAATTATAACAATTAGTAAAATTCTGTCATTTTACATGCAATTTTAGAACCACCCCAATCAAAAGAGATTATACGCAATGACGGTGTCATAAGAATTTCATAAAACTTGAGAACTGTTTATGAAATGAATCATTAATCCAATAACTTAACTAGCGTACTTTGAAACCATACCATTTTAATTAAAATGATTTTAATGCTTATTAAAATTTTGCCATTTTCACTCAATTTTAGAATCGTCCTTGCAAAGAAGTATTGTAAATATGAGTGGAGTCATAAAAATAACAAAAAACTAACGAATTGATTATAAAATCAAAAGCTTAAAGAACAAAATCAGACATTCTTAATAGCTTAACTGACGTAAGTTAAAACCAAACGCTGTTAATAAAAATTATATTAATGTTTATTGATATGATGTAATTTTTATGCAGTTTCAGAACCGCCCCCACAAAAAAGAATTGTGGATATTAATGGAGTCATAGGAAATACATAAAACTAGAGATTTGGCTATGAAATGAAACGGCTAAAGAATAAAATCAAACATTCCAAATAACTTAAATGACGTAAGTTAATACCAAACGATGCTTATTAAAATGATGTCATACATAAGTTACGATATTGAAAACTAGATATTCTAAAGTAAGTTTACATGTTTATAACTGAAAGCCCTCAAGGGCGGAAATTCTTTAAAGAGCATCTAAAATCAATAACTCTCAAAACACATTACTGCCGGCAAAGATCTTATTTCATTCAATATCCCATGAGATTTGTACTTCTAACAAATAACTTTGGTCCCAGAGTTCTGAAATAAAATGTTCCTAAAAATAAAAAAAGAAAGAACCGCAATTTTTTCGCTCAGTCTGAGTATTTTTCCCTCCTTAATCCAATGTAAGTAGAATCGTCTTGGGATTACATACTGTCTAAAAATGCAGTCTGTGCTTGGATCTCACACACTTATTGATCATTTGTCACTTAAAGAACATATTTTTTGGAATCCATCTTCCACGTCATGTCTAAAATTGTCTAAGCATTGTTTTTATATCGAAATTAGTTACATATAAAACTTAAAATGAATGATATCAGTGTCATTTTAGGAAATGTGAGCTTAAAAGTTTTTACGTTGACAGTTTAGAAAATGAAGACCTAGTCTTGCTTTTATTTCTTGTGTTCAGCTTTCAATTGGCAAAAATTATATCTAGCACTTAGTTAAGCTGTTTTTGTCATGGCTTATGCCTTCTTGATATTTTTATTTACTTCCAAAATACAAGTTTTCTATGGTTATTCGTCGACTGCCAAATGCACTTGAATCATTCTTCCACTTCAAAAACGTCACTTGAATCCTTCATTTGCAGAGATCTTCGTAATAAAAAAACTTAGCAAAATGAATGATTGTTATGTAGTTAAAAAAGGGGAAAATAAGAACCTTTTTTTTCCCTGATAAAACTTATGGGGATTAGCACCAAATGAAACCATTAATCTTAACTACCACAGAATTCTAATATGAAACAAGAAAATGATGCATTTTTTTAAAGTTGATTGAAACTATAATCATTAGCTGTTTAGAAAGATTTTGCACTGGTTTTTGACGATTGCAGTCAAACTTAAAAATGTATGTTGAGTTTCAAATTGTTATTTTTCTGGCACTTCCCCAGTGATATTTACAATAATTATTTCATTATATATTTCTATAGATTACAATTAACGGGAAAATGTTTCCTTTAAACATTATATAATATTTAATCTGTATCTTTGCTAGTTATCTGACAGCCGTGGGACAATATAATGATAAACAGGAATCTCAAACTCCTCAAGAGAGTGATTTGGAGGAAAACGTGACGATTTTCATATGGGCAATATGTTATTTTCGTATTGTGCTACAATCTAATGCCAATTTCAGGAACTTGCACCGTACTTATCTAGAAACTATACTAAAGAACAATTGCGTGTTAAAAAAAAAGTATATCATTCTATATGTTACTTCATTGTGCCCTTTCGTTCATTTGTATTTTTTGTGTTTATTTACGTAAGCGTTTAAATAAGTAAGCATTATAATTTTTCTTGCTGTTTTGCACACACAAAAAAAGACTTCTTTAAGAAAATTATACTTTTTTAATCGATTAATTTATCCAGTTTTCTTTATCGATGTTAACATTAGCAGCTCTATCAATTTAAAATCCTTTTCGTAGACCCCAGAAACTTGATCGATTGAAAAACAAATCTTTTTCATCGACGAATTTATCCAGTTTTCTGAATCCTTTTAAGCAGCTCAATCAATTAAAAACCCGTTATTTTATTTATCTATCTTTGATTTCAAAAGCTTCATCGATGGAAAAATAACACTTTTTAAATAGATTAGTTTATTAAGCTTCCTTAATCGATTATTACCCTTGTAGCTCGATCAATTAAAAACACTTTATTTTTGCCTGAAAAAGCTTGAAGCTTTTAAAAAGATGTACTTTATTTCTGAAATTATATGAAACGAAAAAACAAACAACATAAATAAATGTTCAGGAAATTCATTTTAGGCACATGAAAAATGTGTTTGCGATTCTTGGAAATTCTTAGCACCAATTTTTAGCGTCATTTTCCCAATACATACGAGAAAAACATTTTAATTTCCATAAATTTGTTCCATTCAATTAGCCTAAAAATTTAAATTTTATCAGAATAAATTGTGATGTTTTCTTTAAAAAAAATTTCTTGTTTCATATCAGACAAATATTTATTTTTTTTAATTTAATCAAAACTCATATTAAAAAACATCTCGTTACAATAATGAAAATAGTACACTTGTGGCTTTGTCTCTTATTGTCAATTATTTTGAAAATATTTCTTAAACATGACTCCTTTTAACATTTTACAGCAATACACAAAAGAAAGCAAACAAGGAACGGGGTTGTTTTTGTTCTAAAAAATCCTCCATATTTTGGTTTGTATGATATAAGCATATCAAAAAGTGTATTAATTTGATACATAAAATTATTGCCTTCAGTGAACATTTTAAAATATCTTTCGATATACGAGCACTTCATAGAATAGAACAATGTTATTAACTTAAGTAAAGATTTTTAAAACATTCTGAGAATGGAGGGGAGAGAAGGATTTTGTATAGTTGAGCGATTTTTCGAGCACGATGATTTCATTGATAAATTCCCGAACGAATTCGTTTTCTGGTGTAAAGGACACATGAAAGGAGTGAGGCAAAAAGAGGAAGCCAGATGGAAGGAGCTGTTAATGACAGGATTAAAGGGATCAATTAAGTGAGACTCTGCAAAGAAGTCCATCAATGTAGCAATACGCTGAGCAACCCGTAAAATCGGGGTTCCGTAATCCATCCTTGTATGGTTGCCACAGTTCAAATCCGTGGTTAAACAAGAATTCGCCAAATGAAAAGGAATTTAGCGATGACTAAGCCGCCAAATCCAGTTAATAAGCGAATTATCAACGTTACAAATGAATAAAATACTAGAAATATCTCAAGTCGGGCGTAAAATTTTGACAAAATTATGTTCAAGAAACGAGGAATTCATTATCAAACATTTAAATGAGTTATCAAGTGAAAATATCTTTGAAAGAGATTTGGAAGCAGATAATATCATTTAAACCTTTTAGGTTAGGTATGTTTCTTTAAAAAAATAATGAGTGTATTAATTAATATTGATTGTAAAAGATGTTAGGTAATAACCACCCTGAAAGTATGTTTTTAAAACTTCTTTAAGTTATAAACTATGAAAAAATAAGTAATTAAGTAAGAAAAAAAATTCTAAGTGCGACTGACTTTGAAAAACATAAAAGTTATTTATTTATTTATTTTTTTAAAGTTTATAAATTCATTCATTAGCTTCATTTAGCTTTTCGTCAGTTTAAATTGCACGAAATTATATTTTTAAAAAATTCAAAAACTGAGAAATTTGTTGAACTAGTTTACTCACTCAAAACAGCAAATCACATTCTTTTATTGCTCTAAAGTTTTGAGGGCAAAAAGAAGTTCCCAAAATTATCACAGAAGTTGTAAAGAATAGAGTTTTCTCATTGTTCTCATATAAGTTCTTTTCTCATAGAAGTTCTAAATATTATTAAGCACTATTTCTCCTAATCTAATAATTTATTTTCTACCTTTTGGAAAGATATTTTATTACCGTTATTGAACAGTCGACCCAATTTCTTGGGTTTACAACTACTTATGTTCAACTCCGCAATCTCGTAGTTTTGAACCCAATCCAAAAGACAAGGGAACTCCTGGATCAGGTATTGGGAGAAATTTGCCTTCTCGGAGGACTTTTTTTTTTTTTGAATGGAACTAACCCGCATTTGCGTTACATGGTGAAAAAACCCACGAAAGCTTCTCATGGTTAGTCTGCAGGCTAGAGGTCTCTAAACCATGATCCGTCTACTAATGAGGATATTTCACGTCAGCACTGTGGTTGGTGAAAGGCGGAATTCGCATCGATAAGCCATCGCTGGGATTTGAAAGCAGTGAATGGTTATCAACTGAAAAGAGGAACTTATCGAAGATTAATTATTGAAGAAAAATGAGAGAGACTATTATAAAACTGAAGAAGAAAAATTATCTAGCACTCATATTCATAAAGTTTAGGTATAGTAGGCTTAAAATGTTTTTTTTTTTTCCTTCTTTATGATTCGGATTCAATTATAAATCATTCTTTTAATTATAATTGCAGGAAAGGCCATCACCTTGGTCAACGCAATATGGGTTCATTTTTTAGCTATTAAGTCCTCCCTTCTCTTTGATAGAGGTCGCCAATGAATAAATTTAAGCAAGAGAAAATACAATCTATCGAATAACTTACGAGAAAAGCGGGTTCATCAAAGCCAATTTGATTGCCGGATTGTAGGTTTTTTAGTGATCTCACTGTTTTTTTCTCCGACAATCAAGGTCTTAGAAATTCGTCAGACTCGGATAGCAATTTTTTCCCGCTTAAACAAATATTTGCTACCCCTAAAATGTATTCTTTTTGTTTAAAAAAAATTCTTTTTGAAGAAAGCTTTCAAAATATATAAAGGTTAGGATTGCGAAATTTTCTGTAATTTCTAAATTTATATTAAATTTTTCGTTTTAAGAATAAAAAATTATTTAAAAATAATTCCTAGGGGAAAAACTCCTTTCCCCTTACAACTTGTGTTGATACAGTAACAGACCGAAACGAGAGAATATCGGTATATAATTTTTTTATTTTAATTTATAACCGTCGTTGAACAGCCGACCCAATTTTTTGTGTTTACGACAACTAATGTTCAACTCCGCAGTCTTACTCATGGAGGACTTTTTTAATGGCACTTACCCGCATTTGCGTTACATGGAGAGAAAACCACGAAAACTCCCAAGGTTAGCCTGACTGTAAGGGGACTCTAACATCATGATCCGTCTACCACTGAGAATATTTTACGTGAGCACTGCGGACGATGCAAGCCTGATGAGGAATTCGCATCGTCTAGCCATCTCTGGGATTCGAACTCGGTTCACCTCATTGGAAGGCGAACGCTCTATCCCCTGAGCCATCATGGTTACGGCATATCACTTTGGTAAATGACCGGTATATATATTCTTATTTAATGTACAACAGTCAATGGACCTTAAAATTTAAAAAAAAAACCTCAGTGTAGAAAATACCGGATAGTGCATACCTGATAATTTGATGAATTGCATTTTCATCCCATTTGTGTATTATTCATATAACCGGCCAAGGATTATAGAACCATTGCCTGATATACTGATGTTTATTTCATGGTTAAAAGCCATTGGCCGGTATTCCCTACACTGATGTTTCTTCTAACCTGATGTTATTTTTACCAAATAGATATTAAAATATCAAATCGGATATAAAAATATTACAGACATACTCCCAAGGTGACAATAAATAATCAACGAGGACACTAAGCTTTTACAGTAAAAGTCTGCCCGTGTGTTCCATCTTCCAATTTCAAACCTTTCTGTCTAAAGATAACTTTTAAATGTTGTCATGTAACACACATTATGTAACATATATTATTCAATTCAAGACGAACACAGGAGGATATAATCAAAAAACCAGTTTCTTTTGTCTTATGAAACTAAAATAAACTACATTGATCACAATTATTCGACAGAATAATTAGAAATAAAATATTGATTTGTAATCTCTACTTGTCTTCTAACTTAATTATTTTTAAAAAAATTGTATTTTGAGCGGTCTTTATAAAAGACCTTTATGTCTTGCGAATCTATTGACTTAAAAATAATCGATAGAGCACTGGATGTGATTTCTTTCTGTAGTTTTACTTAAAAATATTAAACAATTGATAGTTCAATATTTAAATGTTTGTCTATGCATCAAGTATTTTATAAGCTCGTAGGAAAAGTCATTAGCTATTATTAAAATCCGATGAGGTTTATTAAAAGGTTTAGAAAAGTGGCCTTTTATCGGAAGGGAATTAAGTCTAACAGACAGTGTCCAGGGAAGTTCGGAGACGTGGATTAATATCTAATCTGCCCTCTGTCCATTCGACCTAAATGTAGATAATTAATGAGATGATATTTTGAAGGAAAAGTTTGAAACCGATATTCAGCTTTGCACTGGCTATGCTAGAAGCGTATATTATCATAATGTATATTATTAGCAATTGTTTCATTTTTCTTTTCATTTGATATTTTAATTTAAATAACAAATTTAGATAATTAATGTGATGATATTTTGAAGGAAAAGTTTGAAACCGATAAACTGTATTCAGTTTTACACTCGACATGCTAGAAGCGTATATTATCATGTAAGTTATTAGCAATTGTTTAATTTTTCTTTTCATTTGATATTTTAATTTAAATAACAAATGTAGATAATTAATATGGTGATATTTTGAAGGAAAAATTTCAAACCAGCATTCAGTTTTACACCAGGCATGCTAGAAGCGTATATTATTATAATGTAAGTTATTAGCAATTGTTTCATTTTTCTTATCTTTTGATACTTTAAATTAAATAACAAATATAGATAATTAATACGACGATATTTTGAAGGAAAAGTTTGAAACCAATAAATTGTATTCAGTTTTACACTCGACATGCTAGAAGCTTATATTATCGTGCAAATTATTAGCAATTGCTTCATTTTTCTTTTCATTTGATATTTTAATTTAAATTACAAATGTAGATAATTAATGTGATGATATTTTGAAGGAAAAATTCCAAACCAATGAACTGTATTCAGTTTTACACCAGGCATGCTGGAAGCGTATATTATTATAATGTAAGTTATTAGCAATTGTTTCATTTTTCTTATCTTTTGATACTTTAATTTAAATAACAAATATAGATAATTAATACGACGATATTTTGAAGGAAAAGTTTGAAAAACCGATAAACTGTATTCAGTTTTACACTCAACGTGCTAGAAGCGTATGTTATTATGTAAGTTGTTAGCAAATGTTTAATTTTTCTTTTCATTTGATATTTTAATTTAAAAAACAAATGTAGATAAGTAATACGATGATATTTTGAAGGAAACCGATAAACTGCATTCAGTTTCACACTAAGCATGCTAGAAGCGTATATTACCATAATGCAAGTTATTAGCAATTGTCTTTTTTCTTTTCATTTGATATTTTCATTTAAATGACAAAGAGATAATAATTATAATTAAAACCAGACTAAAACTTCGAAACTAAAATTTATAATTTGTAATTTCTATACTAAAATTTGTAATTACAGTAAGATTAGAGAGTTTTGCGATACAATTATCAATTCAGAAAGCACACTAATTCTTAAAAATAAAGTAAATTTTTAATCAAACAAAACGAATTTGAACTAGGCTTAAGAGAACCAATTATGCATTATAAAATCATTTAATACAGTTCACATAGATTTAAAAATTAAAATATTATTATCATTATTATACAACTAAAAACAACATATTTTAAAGGTGAACTTTTGTTTCTGTAAATGCATGGCAGCGTAGAAGACAAACTCAAGCCAACTCGTACTGGATTGTAAACAATTTACTGACAATATCCAATGTTTGCCTGCATTAGAGTTTTTGGAAGCGAAAATAATCCTAATATGGTGAGATTGTAATAGTTTGTCTATGGTAAGAACTCCCCCCCCCCCTCAAAGTCTGTGGCCATCTGCTGCTATGTAAAAAAGAATAGCGCATTTCAAGGAGGGTAGCTTCTCTAGGGCTAACACAATAGACCGAAGAAATGAAAGTCTTAAGCAGCGACCCCACATCCCTACTTGAAATAGTTATACCTCGTTACCATAGTCACCATCACAGGTCCAGACAAATAGCTAGGGGAGTTCTTACTCTAGACAAACTATATAAGCTTTTTCTATATAGAGGTTTAAATAACACCACTTTAAATTGTCTATGGAAATTCGAATCGGTGTTAAATTGGAATAAATTGTTACTTTACATCACCATCATATTTGGAGAGATATCACACCACAGTTTCTACAGTGTACAGAAACAGTTTCTACAGTGTACAGTGTACTTCGGTCTCTTCATTATCGCAAATGTCACTTCTACATCACTTTTTATGGCATAAATGTAATAAAAATATAATTTCCTACTGCAAAGGGAACCATAGAAAGATAAATAAATGAAATCAGTTAACGATCCTTTGTACAAATAATTTGTTAAAAAGGAGTGTAGCTTTTTCGGATATATCTCTGTATCTTCTTTACACAAAACTAAATATTAAATTCCCCTATTAAATTAAAATACAATATAGTACTATTATTTTAAAAAATTCAATTTTCAGAGTATATTGGGAAAAATTTATTAAGAAAGGATTTTAGCTCCATAGTCCGAAAATATCGGTAATCTGAAGTAGCAATCCTAATTATTTCGGATCAAAACAATTCTGTCTTTAAGAGAACATTGAAAGTTATCACTGAAAAATATAATTTTTCAGGAATTGCTAAAAATTAATGTTTTTCAGGTATAGCTAAAATTTTATATTTTCACATGAATTGTAGTCTGGGGTGCATAAGAGCGCGTTTAGTTAGGTAGTGATAGTAAGTGTACTTTATTTACGTCGCACTAAAGCTACACTTTGACGATGGAAACATCCCTGAGGATGATCTGCCATTAAAATTTCTGCAGAAGGGAAGACTCCCCCGCTTTGCAGCCTGACAACTTCTCCATCATGTCGAGCAGTTTAACGAGGACTGATACCGTGCACCCTCTGTCCCGTCGCAATATGATCAAAGTAGTCGACTGTTCACTCAATGAACACAGTCGATGACTCAGGAGATGACTTCGGTGATCTACTGAGAAATGGTAACCAGTAAATAGGTTACCAGTTTCCTAAATCATATCACTAAAACAGACGTTGTGAAAACAATTCATTTTCAATACTTACTGCATAAATAATATTATCAAAAAATAACCCTGATAGTTCCTGAATTGTTAAAATATTTCGAGAGTAATTGTCAGTGATTTGCGACTAATGAACATTTATGAAAGAAAGGTGCAATTTAAGCAACTTTCCTTTATATAGAATACAATTCAAGCCAATAATCGTAAACTATTTCTGAATGGTTAAAATTTATTATATTGCGCTCTTTCTTTTACTCAAAAATTCTGTTTTTTGATGTATAAAATACAATCCAAGTCAGCAATTTTGTAGTACTTTTGAATGGTGCAAATTTATTTTATTGTGCTCTTTTTCCTTTACTCAAAAATTCTGTTTTTTGATGGATAAGATACAATCCAAGCCAGCAATTTTGTACTATTTTTGAATGGCGCAAATTTATTTTATTGTGCTCTTTCTTTCACTCAAAAATTCTGTTTCTCAATATATAAAATGCAATCCAAGGCAGCAATTTTGTACTATTTTTGAATGGTGCAAATTTATTTTATTGTGCTCTTTCTTTTACTCAAAATTCTGTTTCTCAATATATAAGATACAATCCAAGCCAGCAATTTTGCACTATTTTTGAATGGTGCCAATTTATTTTATTGTGCTCTTTCTTTTACTCAAAAATTCTGTTTCTCAATATATAAAATACAATCCAAACCAGCAATTTTGTACTATTTTTGAATGGTGCAAATTTATTTTACTGTGCTCTTTCTTTTACTCAAAAATTCTGTTTCTCAATATGTAAAATACAATCCAAGCCGGCAATTTTGTATTATTTTTGAATGGTGCAACTTCATTTTATTGTTCTCTTTCTCTTACTCAAAAATTCTGTTTTTTGATATATAAAATACAATTCAAGCCAACCATCTTGAACTATTTTTGAATTATGTAAATTCGTGATATCAGAAACTATGTATTTTATGAGAGAAAGAAATAGATTTTGTTAAGGAGAGAAGTCGGTAAACTTAGATCCCCAATTAATAATCGCATTCCGTAGAGACCTAAGCAGCTTAGCGGACTTTTGACTCACTCTCTAATTACGGCTTAATGAGTTTCAACTGTCTCATTCAACACTTTCATTTATTTAGAAGAAAAAAATAATGATTCTAAGGATAGCGTTTTACATACTCTTTTTTTATCATTTTATTTAAGTTTAATAATATATATATGAGGGAAATCGTTTTCACATTTAGAAATTTAAAACAGGCATTTAGAAAAATATCTCTTACAAAATAAAACATTCGATTAAAAATTTCAGCTGCTTTTCTTAACGTGAACCGAAAATCATCTTTACACTTTTTTTTATTATGAATAAAATAAATTATTAACTTAAATCTGCATTATGTACCTCTCTGTTACCAATGTTCAAAAATTTTTAAGTAAATAAATTACTTGAAACAAAGAACATCGGAGAATTCTTATGTTAAAACAAATAATTGTTTTCCACACAATGTGATATTTTTATTTTTTTAAATCAACATTCATCCATCTAAGAAATTAAAAGTTTCGCATTGAATGAAGTATATAACCTTAATAATTCGTAATAATTATTACCTTAATAATAGGTAATCCAATATTTAAACCGTGTAGTTTATTTTTCAAAAATGTTTAAATATAGAATTTTGTTTTTGTGAAGTTAAATCACATTTTTCTGATAGATCCTCTCTATTTTTTAAGTTAGAAATTATATTTTTGACTTAACGTAATTTATATTGCACTGCATTTCTTTCAGTTTATCGAAATCTTTTTTTTTTTTCTAAACTGACATTATAATTGAAATTATTAAGAAAGGGATTTTCACTACTTCTCTAAAATAAAGAATTATTTTGTACACAATGTGATACTTTTCAAAAATAATCTACATTCATTGAGCTTAGTAATTAGAAATATCACATCGGAGGAAATGTATCACCTAAATATAATTAAAGTTATTTGAAAAATTAGCTAACATATCGCAATCAGCTTGATGACGATATAAGACTACTTTAAAAAACATATTTACCACCAGATTTAGAGATTACAGAAACTCGAAAATGTGTCTTAAACACTGTAATTACTATAATTAATTATAGTTATTATGTCTCTACTATAATTAAGAACAATTTTTATCAATTTTAGAAAATCCTTTACTCAAAATTAATTTGAGAGCTATTTTTTTAACGTAAAGTGAAAATCATCTTTGCACTTTTTTATTAGGAATAAAGTAAATTATTAACTTAAATCTGCATTATATTCCTCTCTACTACCAATGTTCAAGAATATTTAAATAAATAAATTACTTGAAACAGAGAACAACAAAGCATTGGAATTCTTATGCTAAAACAAATAATTGTTTTCTACACAATGTGATATTTTAAAAAAAAATATTCATCTATATTCATCCATCTAAGAAATTAAAAGTTCTGCATTGAATGAAATATATAACCTTAATAATTAGTAATAATTATTACCTTAGCGATAGGTAACCCAATCTTTTAACCGTGTAGTTTATTTTTTAAAAATGTTTAAACATAGAATTTTGTTTTTGTGAAATTAAATCGCATTTTTCTGATAGATCCTCTCTATTTTTATAAGTTAGAAATTATATTTTTGATTTAACGTAATTCATATTGCACTGCATTTCTTTTAGTTTATCGAAATCCTTTTTTTCGAAACTGACATTATAATTGAAATTATTAAGAAAGAGCTTTTCACTACTTCTCTAAAACAAAGAATTATTTTGTACACAATGTGATACTTTTCAAAAATAATCTACATTCATTGAGCTTAGTAAATAGAAATATCACATTGGAGGAAATGTATCACCTAAATATAATTAAAGTTATTTGAAAAATTAGCCAACAGATCGCAATCAGCTAGATGACGATATAAGACTACACTAAAAAACATATCTACCACCAGATTTAAAGAGATTACAGAAACTCGAAAATGTGTCTTAATATACTCTACTATAATTAATAACAATTTTTATCATGTTTAGAAAATCTTTTACTTTAAATGAATTGAAGAGAGAAGTGAAAAATTGTCCCAACTCATAAGCTTTTGTGAAAAGGAGAAATACTAGACATTATTTTTATTTGAAGTAGAGTCTATTTAACATTTCTGCTCTGATGTTTATTGTTTCTAAGGCCCCTCTCCCCTCCTGAAGGGGAACTGTGAATGACATTCCCTATGGCAGGAAAATATTCTCATGTTTTTACTTCTCATCCAACTCCATCCCTGATTTTGACGCTCAAATTAAAGCTTTATTCAGTCTTTCTGATTTCGCGTATTTTCCATCTTTTCAATCAAAATCTATCTTTTAAAAAAATATTCACAAATTTAATAAAACAAGTATTACTAAGAATATTTTAAAACATTAGACAAAGCTATATGCATTACATTAGACATTAGAATTACGCTAGACAAAAGAGAGAAAAAATTACAATTGGTTGTTTGAAACTCTAAGCAAAGTTTAACCCCGGTTTAACGAACCCCTATTTATCGAATTTCGCGATTTAGCGAATTTTATGAAGTAGATTTATAGGAATCAATAAATAGCGACTGTGACACAGAAGTCGATGATGTTACTGTTACTGACAAGAGAAACTGTTACTTTTTCCAATGCTTTGCACGATTTGAAAACAGTGAAAACTTACGTAATGCAGCAAGATGTAAATGAAAGAGTACTTTTTTCTCTTCACGACGCCAAAAAAGAACTTTTTAAAGTAAGAAATCAAGGAAATAAGCAAACCTTGCTTGAGAAATGCTCTAAAATTTAAAATTAATCAGGACGTAATCATTCGCTGTATTTTAAGTACCTAAATAAAAAGTATAAGATTTCTATTTATTTTGTGTATTGGCTTATTAGAGACGTTCAAATTTTCTATAAGGTTAGTCAATTTTTATTTTTTCATTTTGCCCCGATAATACGAATTATCCCCTATTTAGCGAATAATATTTTCGGACCCTATGAATTCGTTAACTCGGGGTCCGACTGTATATCTAAAATTGTCTTAAGTATATATTTCGATTATTAATAGTTAATAAAAATATATTAAAAGGTTTTTGGAATATGCGTGATCACAATTTTATGAATTTTTATTATTTTATATTTTAATTAATTTAATTATTTATTTTAATTCATTTACTTATTTTTATTAATATATATAATTATTTATGTATCTAATTATTTATATATTTAATTATTTATTTGCTTTAACTTATTTATCTTGTAAGTTTTTGATTTATTCTTCCAGTTACTTATTTATGTATGTGTTTAATTAAAAATTATATAATGCAATTATTTTTTTATTTTGATTTCTTTTTTAATTAAAAAAGCTTGAATCTTGACGCTAAAATTTGATTTCTTTTATTGATAATTTTATCACATTTATGTATAAATTATTTATGTTAAATTCAATAAATAGTTGCATAATAATAATTTATGAATAGTTAGTTCTTATGTAATAGTTCATAGTTGCCTAACATATGAATAATTATAAATAGTTTTATAACAGTTAGTTAAGTCTAGTTAAAATTGCATACACATAAATTTAGTTTATTAAAAAAATAACCAAAGCGTCGCTTGTAAGAGAAAACATTTTAATTCATTAACAAGCATTATACATTGAGATCTACAAGATTAAAAATAACTTTGAGGGAAATTACTTCACATTTTATGAGCAAATTTCAATATTTGTTGAAATTCGGTATTGAGGCAGAAAACATTTTCCTGATGAACCTTTTGGTAACATTTTTCAAAGCATTTTCCTGATAAACCTTTTTGAAAGATCAATGCAGAAAAAAGTCAGAAGAAAATCGAATTTTCCTATCTTGACCGCCATGTTAAAATCACCAATTTAAGAAACTGCTGAATTGTTTTCAAAATCTTTTATTTGTTTAAAAGTACTGCTCTTTCAAAATTTACTTGAACATGGTTTTATTTATTTATTTACTTATTTATTTATTTACTTATTTGCTTACTTATTTATTTATTTATTGTATCATTTATTTTTTCCCTTGTTGCATTATTTATTTTTTATTTATATTTCCATTTGAACATTTTTTCAATTCACGAAATTGGAATTTTCGCACTGAAATTCAAAAAAGTTTGAGTAAAAAAAATTATTTAAAAGTAGATAAAAAGTAATTGAAAATTTCAAAAAATAACTGTGCGTTTAAGGAAAATCGAATCTTTCTATTTAAGCCGCCATGCTAAAATTTCCGTTTTAAAAAGTTACTGAATTGTTTTCAGAAACCTTCATTTCTTTAAATCTATCGTTTCTTTTTTTTTTTTTTTTTTTTTTTTTTTTTTTTTTTTTTTTTTTTGAATTCATATGAGAATTGTTTTATTTATTTATTTTTTATTCTCTTACCGTATTATTTATTTTTCATTTATTCTCTCTTTCATTATTTCTTCAATTCCCAAAGGTGAATTTTGACACTGAAATTTGTATTTTAAGAAATTTTTCTGCCAAAAAACTGATTTAAATGTTGATAAAAAAAAAAAGCGATTGAATCTTCAAAAAATATCTCTGCGTCAAAAGAAAATTGAATCTTCATATCTAAGTCGTATGTTAAAACTACTAAACTAGGAAACTACTAAATTGTTTTCAAAAACTTTTATTTCTTTGAATTTACTATTCTTTTCAAATTCACTTGAACTTGGTTTTATATATTTATTTATTTATCTTAGTAATTTAAATTTTTATTTACTTATTCATTTATTTACTGAATTGTTAATTTTTTTTACTAATTGTATTATGCATTTTTTACTTTTTTCTTATTGTTTCATTATTTCTTCGATTCACAAAACTTGAATTTTGAAATTGAAATTAATAAAATATTTATGTAAGAAAAAAAACTGATTTAAATGTATATTTAATTTTTTTTACTTATTGTATTATGTATTTTTTATTTATTTTTCTATTTCATTATTTCTTCAATTTACAAAATTTGAATTTTTGAATCTGAAATTAATGAAATTTTTATGTCAAAAAACTAACAAATTATAGGGAAAGATATTTCGAACGTAAATGATTCCTGACTTGAAAAACCAAATTGGATTCAAAACCATTAAAAAAGGTTTCCAATTATACTTATTTTAGCTCACCCACAAAATAGGAACACTTTTATTGAAGTTTAATACCACGAAATGGAAAGTAATCTAAAATCATCGAATTTTTTAAGTAAAAATAAAAAACTGATTATTATTTTCAAAATTAATCAATTATTTTCTCTTTTGAACATTTTACATATGCAATAAAAATAAATGAATTTGCGAACTAATAATATGTAATAACTCCAATTTGAATAAAAAGTCTTATATACTTTTAAACTTACGAAACGGCTAAACAATTTGTTACATTAAATAACTGCAACACAAACCTCTTTTCTTTACCGCGAATTTCTCAATTGGAACTAATATAGAGCAGCTTTATTGTATTTTTGCTACCAAATATAACGCTTTACTATTCCTAGACTAGCAAATTCCTTTTGGAATTTTCGTCACAAAAAGAAACATCCCAAATTTAAAAAATTAATGCAAAAAAAAAAGATCAAATGGAAGGTTGGAGATAAAAAGGGCACGACGTGATAAATCGCAGGGGTGGCTGAAGTAATTGATCTTTAAATTGCGGTATATTTGGCCAGCAAATAGGATGAAGCAACTAAGCTAGATTGAGAGCGAGTAAACAGTTTGAGGGAAGATAACCTCGCTTTATGGACTGACTGCGAACCCCTGATAACTACTGACTCATACTCTGCATATATCAATAATTACAGCAAACAATTTTACAGCATTTCACAAAATATTTTAAAGTATTTTTATACTAGAAGTATAAATTATCTTTCAATTTACAGATTGCATATTTTTCAAATAATAAGAATGTTAATCAGTGTTTCATGGCCTAAAAAATCACTAAAAATGCTCTTAAAAACGTTAAAACTATTATATCATTTTTAAACAAGTATTTTAATTTCAAACGATATTTTTTTTACTATAATTTATATACAATAATTGTGATAATATATAATTAAATTAGGACGAAATTTTCATTAAAGAAAGTAATAAAAGAATTTCATCAAACAAGTGTCATTGCATCGAACTGAAATGTTATTTACAATTTTCCTACATTGATTTATAAATATAAACCGAGTTACAATATGAAAGACAAAATTATTCGAAAAATTTTATATAAAATAATGGCCCAGTATAAAAAAGATGAATATGCCAAAATGTAGAAATGAAATGCTCTAAAACGTAAGGAAAAAAAACTAAAATCTCGAAAAAATGCCCTAAAGTTGAAGAAAAATCCCGCAATGCTAAAAATGCAAAATATATATTTAATAAAAAAATATATTCAGTATATTTCATAAAAAAGAAATGAATTAACAATAGTTTGTTTTATACTTTTTGACTTAAACTGTGACAATTTAGTTCTCAGTAAACAATTCCAAACAGTAAAAAAAACAGCAAAAACCATAACAGGTAATTATTAATTGAGCATCTCTGCTATGAATTATTTTTTTTAAAGTGGCGACTTTTGTTTATTCGAGTAAAAAGTTTTATGATAGTATTTAAGTTTTTCTAACCTGCAGCGTGTTCCATAATAACTGTCCTAGAATACTTATCAAAAATAAAGAAAAAGTAATAAAACAAAAATGCTTAAAATCTAAAGATTTTAAAATCGAAAATCTGAAGTTTTAGACTTTGATAATGATAATAGACTAGACTAGACTAGACTTTGTGAAACCCGATGAAAAATATTTTTCATCTTCATTTTTTACTGTTAAGATATATAATTAGGACGGGAGCACAGCGTTATTAAGATCTTAAATAAAATTGCATCATAAAATTTTAACTCGTATGGATAAGAACTAAAAATGATAAAACCTTGGAAAACATCCCCACAGACTTTTTTTTTCAATTCTTATACTAGTATACTTTGTGTCAGGGAAGATGGTGGAGTTAAATGGCATATTGTGATAACTCTAGAATAAAAGTAACTTCTTCTTCTTCTTCTTGGACACTACATCCTATGACAGGCCAAGGCTGTCCCAATAAGTTTTTGCCATCTTGATCTATTCTGTGTCATGGCCTTTCAGTTATTCCTAAGAATAAAAGTAACAGTTCAAGAATATTTCGTCAGCATTACATTACGAATTCTTGTCATTTCTGAACTAATTAATTAATATTGATCTAGAAAATTTTTTATTTGATTGTGTTTCCTTTGCAATATGGTTAGCAATTGGTCAAGTATCACCTTAGCTAAATCATTGATTAATAATTAGTATAAAAAGTAAATTGTAAAAGTGTACATTTTTATGCATATTTCTAATATAATTTTATGAAAAGTAATGCATGATAAGCCTTTTTATTTGCTTCATTAGTGTTTGGATTGGGTAAAAACTCCTACTTTCTTCGAAAAAAAATTGATATTCAGTGAATAAGGAAAGCTTGTCCTTAAAGAGAGAGTAGAACCTCGTATTACCGAACCTCTCTCATTCGTTCACCTCAATTAACCGAAATTAATTCTTAAGTTCATTTTCTGTATTCAATTTCAATAATAATTCTATCATAATTTGGCTATATATGAAGACCTCAATAAGTAAATCTTTGTTTATTTTATTTGTGTTTGGATTGGGTAAAAATCCATATTGATTCGTTGAAAAAAAAAGTCAATAATAATTCAGCTGGAAGTTGAAGAAAGAACACTTTTAATATAGACTTGATTACTTTTTGTGAATAACAAACAGTTAGTATGTGCGATTCGTTGCTTTGATTTCCCTGAAAAGTAACTTTCATTGTTTTATTTCTATTATCATTGGAGTGCTGCCCATCATGGTTTACATTTCTGCTAAAAAGACGCGTGTTGCGCAATTTGTGAAGGATAATATTGTAAAGTTTGAATGGGAGAAGGCTTGCAGAAGAAATCAATGAAATAAACTTCAAAAATTAATGAAAGCAACTTCAGAATACTACTTTGTGAAAATGATTTATTCGAAATTTTTATTGGGCATAAAGACATTCATTAAATGGCCATATCAAAATTAAATGTTATTAAATAAAATTCGATTTTCTGATGATGAAAAAAGAAATTAGATTTGTTGATGAAAAAAGAAATTAGAAAACGATGTTACTTCCTTCCTACAAGTAGTGAAACTGTAGTCGCTACTTTTTATTATCGTTTGTAGTGTAGAATACTACTTTTTTTAAAAAGTAGAGTAGTGATTAGTGCGATATAAGAAAAAATAGTAGTTTATAGTAATTCCTGGCAACTACTTTGAATGTCAGTTAATTTGTGGAATATGTAATTACTTGTATTGGAACCCATGTAGAAAATTCAAATAAACTTTTGTTCGATATGTGTTGCCATCAGTGATTGTTGTCTTACTTATCTTATATTCATTTTTTTTTTCTTCATTTATGTGTCTTTTAAGCCGTGCGCTGATTTGCTTTTGGTGCGCCGTGCATAGCGAGTCAGTTTTTTAATATACGCGTACCGCTCCAAAGCTCTTTAGGGTTTTTGCAAGCAACGAAAACACTTAGGCGACGGAAAAAAAATAGGTGTTGCCATTCAAAAATTTCGAGTCTTTGTACCTATAACCGTAACCGCAAGCGCTACTTAGCTGTCCTTCTCAGAATCTCGAGCTCTTTCCTCTGAATGACTATAATCTCATCTGGATGAACTGGTAGCTAGAGGTTTATAAGTAGGCCTTAACTTAAGTTTTGTTACGACCATCTTGTACATAAATCAACATAACTAAAAATATTTGAGTCATATTATTAAGAATATAATTTTATTTATGTTAATGTCATTACAACTAAAAGTATACGAATTAAAATAATTCTTTAGAAAAATTAGTCGAATTACTAAAAATACAATATTATTTTTAGTAATACAACATTGCTAAATATAAAAATATTCATTTCTGCATTACGAAAATATTATTGATTTTTGGTGGGGAAAGGGATTTTAGCTCTCTGGTTATGATTTTTCCAAACCTTATTCATTTTTAGGACATTTGCTTTATGCAAAGTGTTTTGTAATGACCATCCTTAGCACAGATTTTTAGAATCCTTACTAAAACCATCCTTACTAGAACTAATCAAAATATTATACACATTAGTGTCAAAAAATTAATAAACAAACAATGAATAAGCATATTTGCTACCAAAATTTAACGAATTACTACTGAAGAAGATGGGACAGAAATCATCAAAACCTGTTTGATTGCTGAAGACTTCTTTTTAATTAACTTTGATACTCGATTACGTCCCTATTTACTGTGAATTTTGCTGATTAAAATGGCATTTTTATCAAATGTTATCCTTATAATTCTCTGTAAGAGTTCATTATTTAATGTAATTTTGGCACGATTTAACAATCTAAATTGTCTGGTTGTAATACAATTTAAGTATCAGTCTACTCTTTTTCTTTTTTTGAAGTATTGACCTTGAATTGAATTCGAAGCCCCTGAAAATATAAGACCATATCAGTCCACTGAGAGTAAAAATAGTTTCATTGAAAAAGCCTTTTCCTTTTTTTTTTTCAAAAATTCCATCAAAAAGTTTTCCATAAAAAGTTAGTTCCATAAAGAGTTAGGAAAAGTTAGTTCCGTCAAAAAGTCCTCCGTGAAGGCAAATTTCTCTTAATACTTGATGCAGCAGTTCCCTTCATTCTTCTGAATTGGGTTCAAATTACAAGCCTCATTACATTGGTAGTTGTAAACTCAAAATTGTTCAATGGCGGTTAACTGTCTAATTTCGGTAATTTCGCAGCCTATTATTAAAAAAAAAAAAAAGAAAGAAAGAAAATCGTTAATCTGCGTTTTAAGTTCGCAAGAAATCGTCGAAGACTAAAATATTTCTGCCATTTGTTCAGAGAAAGAACTATGAAAATTCGAAGAAAACAAATTGATCAAAAATCAGCTTACTCTTCGATTCTCTGTATCTATAACCGTAACCTCGAGCGCTTTTTTGCTGTCCTTCTCAGAATCTGGAACTTTTTCTTCTGAAGAACTATAATCTCATCTCGATCGATTAAATGAACCGGCAAGTCCATAAATAGGTCTTAACTTAAGTTTTGTTATGATCACTCTGTATATGCATCAATATAACTAAAAATATACGAGTTGCATTATTAAAAATATCATTTTATTTTAAGTAATACAACATTACTAAAAATAAATACAATATACATTTCTGCATTACTAAAATATTTTTGATTTTTGATGGAGGATAAGGATTTTAGTTCGCTGGTTAGAATATTCACAAGGATTTTAGTTCACTGGTTAGAATATTCGCAAGGATTTTAGTTCGCTGGTTAAAATATTCGCAAGGATTTTAGTTCGCTGGTTAGAATATTCACAAGGATTTTAGTTTGTTGGTTAGAATATTCGCAAGGATTTTAGTTCGCTGGTTAGAATATTCGCAAACCATATTCATTTTTAGGACATTTGCTTTAAGCAAAGGGTTTCGTAATGACCATCCTTAATACAGATTTTTAGAATTCTTACTAAAACTAACTTCTATCTGTACTAAAACTACCCTTACTAAAACTATCTTTACTAAAACTAGCGAAATTAATATAGACATTAGGGTTGAAAAATTAATAAACAAGCAAGGAAGAAGCAAAAATGTTACCAAAATTTTAAGAATCATTACTGAGGAAGGTGGGACAGAAATCATCAAAACCCGTTTGATTGCTGAAGACCTCTTTTAACTTTAACTTTGATACTCGATCATGCCCCTATTTACTATGCTTTTTCCTGATTAAAATGGTATTTTCATCAAATGTTTTTCCTACAATTCTCTGTAAGAGTTTGTTATTTTATGTAATTTGGTGCTCGATTTAACAATCGAAATTGTCTGGTTATAATACAATTTGAGTATTAGTCTTCTCTCTATTAAGTATTGACCTTATTAAGTATTGACTCTAGTATGACTTTGTGTTAATTATCAATTGTGTTAATCATCGTGTTAATTATCATTATCAATAATGGTTTGCTCCAAGTATTGACCTTGAATTAAGTTCGAAGCCCCTGAAAGTATAAGACCAGTATCAGTCCGTTCAGAGTAAAAATAGCTTCATTAAAAATGATTTGCTTTTTTTTTTTTTTTTTTTTTTAATAACCGAATTTTTTTAATAAGAGAGATTCCCACTTGCATAGAGAAAAAAACTATCAATCACGAAATAAAAGATTATAGCTTTAACAACTGCTTATTTCACAATCCAAACTGAATTCAAAGTTTCGAAAAAATATTTTTTCACTATTACTTTTATTAGCCAAGCTATTTTATTAGTAGTTAGCAATAAAACTGAATGACCATCATTTAATACGAGAAACTATCAGAGTTATCTGGTTTAAATGCAATATCAGGTGTAAAAGGGTTAAAGAGAGAAGCTTAGATTGTTCACTTACCCAAGTTTTTTTTTTCTTTTTTTTTCTTAATGTAATTCATTTTCTTTTATTTTTAATTCAATAAATGAAATAATTTATAGCATAAGTGTTAAAAATCATATATTTAGGTTGAGAAATAACTAAAGTTAAAAATAGTTTTTCGAAAAAAAAACCTCTTTAAAAAATTTTCATTAAAAAAGGAAGAAATAAAAAGAACTCGCTGACACCACAAGATTTTAAGGCATCTTTTTTAAATTTTTATGTAATTTAGAGCTCAAATTATAAAGCCTTATCTTTCTTTTTCTGAGGCAAAAAAACATTTTCCTTTTTTCTGCACATGATTACACATCATGTTAAATTTTAGAATTTATTAAAATCACACGGCTCAAAACAATAATTTCATTTGAGTTCCATTCAATCATTTCCTTCAAAATGAACAAAAACTTCTAGTCTATGTGGCGCCCTCTAGTAGGTTTAATGAACAACGAAAATAAAACAAACTTTTATTTAAGGGGATATTATAAGAAAATTAAAGTTAGAGCATTATTTAAGTAAAAACTTTGTTTAAATGTCATATATTTTAAAGTAAAACGAATCATTAAAAAAAATCATTTCTTTTCAGACAAAAATGGAAACGATCAATTTTAATATTCTTAGACAATGTCTGGATAAATAATTTTTCAATCAAATGTTTCGACAATTTTAATAAAATTAAAAAAGAAAGAAAAACAACTTGCATTTAAACAAACATATTCCGAAACAAAAAAAGTTGTTGATACTTACATGAAAGCTGAAATTATTTTCACACATAATTTATCCCTATATCCCTATTACAAAATTTAGATTTTATTAATTACGTTAAAAAAATATATTAGTCAAGTTAGCGTGTGACTAACAATTTCATTTACAAATGATAAAAAATTAGTGCAGTTTTATTATCACATATATTAGCCAAGCATTTTACAGAATTTCTTATTTTAAAACAACGCAGGTATTGATTTTGTTTTATAATTAAATAATAAAAAGAATTAAATGCAATTTGGCATATGGGAGAGTGGAGTAAAAAAAAAAAAAAAAAAAAAAAAACGGGTATCTAGATTTTGGCGAAATTAATTAATAAAATTAGAAAATAAAATTAAAAAAAAATATTTTAACATATATTCATAAGGGGTTAAAGCTTATTAAAATTATAAAAAGGGAAGGAAAAAAAATTTTTTTTTCTTTAAAGAAAAGTTTAATTTTTTCCTAAATTTTGAAAGCTACTCCACTTTCAATTTTGAAACTGAGATAATCTGATATTCTGGTTTGGTATTCTGATTTGATTTTATATTTAGGATAACCTGATTTGATATTTAGAACCTTTAACTATGGATTTATTTCATTTTCTATTTAAATATTATTTTGCAAGTTTCAAATTAAATTTAAAAAAGCATAAATTTTTTTGTGGATTTCTTTTTATCTCTCCGTGCCTTTCAAGTACAAATTACGCTTTATGTATATTTGGGTAAGGCAATTTTTTCCTATAATAATTTGAATATATANATATATATATATATATAAATGATTTGCTGAAAAAATATATTTCAGAGACATTTGTTGCATAAATCTTGAACTTAATATCAATTTTCTTTTCTTTTTTCTTGATTTAACTGCGGTTTTCATTCTATCATTTTACTAACCCCTATTGTAAAATGATAGAATAAAAACCGTAGTTAATCACACACCGTATAACACACATTTCCTGCGTATAATTTTTATCTACTATTTGCTAGTTGAAATTTTGCTACAAGTTTGGATAATTGAGTCATGATGGCTCAGGGGATAGAGCGTTCGCCTTTCAATGAGGTGATCCGGGTACGAATCCCAGCGATGACTGGTCGATACGAATTCCGCATCCGACTTGCACCGACCGCAATGTTAACGCAAAATATCCACAGTGGTAGACGGATCATGGGTTAGAGTCCCCTTGCCGTCAAGCTAACAGTGGGAGGTTTTCGTGGCTTTCCTCTACATGTAACGCAAATGCGGGTTAGTTCATTCAAAAAGTCCTCCGCAAAGGCAAATTTCTTCCAATACTTGATCCAAGAGTTCCCTTGTCTTCTGAATTGAATTCAAAATTGCAAGGCTACGGAGTTGAACATTGGTGATTAATTTCGGTGAACTAATTTCGGTGATTTTACAGCGCATCTTTAAAAAAAATCTGCGATCTAAGTTCGTAATCCTTATCTTCGTAATCTTCTAAGTTCTAATCGTTGATCTACGATCTAAGTTCGTAAAAAATCGTTGAATTTGAAAATCTTTCTGCCATTCGTCCAGAGAAAGAACTATGAAAATTCTTGGTAGGGAAACAAAATAATCCAACAATCAGCTTGCTTTCCAGTACTGCTGTATAAATGTATGCAAACGTGGACTCGATTGTCTGCTCGGTCGAAAGTTTACACCTTTTAATTTGGGTATTTCTCCATGTCTCAAGAATTTTCTTAGCGAATCAAAAAATTTTGGAAACAAATATAACATTTATTTATTCAAATGTAATTCCAAGCAAGAAAAAATTATTTTACGAATTATTCATTTTTATTATTATTTTATTTATTAATCGTTGAAAAATTTTTAAATTGTGAAGTATAAAATTTTTACATTATTTTAAAGAAAACTATTTTAATTGATAAAATACAAAATTTGAGCGCAATTAATCAAATTGTTTCTGAATTATCAAATTTCAAAAAGTAGTATATTTAAGTTTCGATTTCTCGAGAAATATTCGACTGATTTTAAAGAAAGCTATTTTAATTGATAAAATACAAAATTTGAGGGCAATTGATCAAATTGTTTCTGAATTATCAAATTTCAAAAAGTAGTATATTTAAGTTTCGATTTCTCGAGAAATATTCGACTGATTTCGTTCAAATTTCGTATTTTGTCATATAAAACTACACTCTTTAAAGCAGGGGTTGCCAAACTTTTTTGATCATCGACCCCTACATAATTTTTCGAAATCTCCATCGACCCCCATAAAAGTAATTTTCTGTTAATTAAAATGAAACTCTATTAGATACTGTGTTTGTACATTTATTTTATGATTTTGAACACTTATTAAAGTAATAGTACATAGTGTAACAATAGTTTCATGAAAAATATATTAATGTTGAAATACCTTAATATTTATGAAATAATAAGTAATTATAAGTAAGCAGAAATAATAAGTAAAGTAACTACGGATTTATTGCTTCTTAACCAATGACATGGGTGTGCCTGGTGTTTTTTTTTTTTTTTCTGCAAGGTTCGTTATATTGGGTTCAAAATTGGTCAATTTTAATCTTAAATCCCCTCGAAACTCCACATTTAATTTATTTCTGTTCTTAGTTAAGATTGAATTTACGGGACTGAAGCCGGCTTTAACCATATAGGAACTTGGAAATGCTATCATAAATGGCTGAGCTATTTCGTAAAGTTTTACATATATTTGTGCATTATATTTATATTTGTCCAATATTTGCTCATTGTTAAATCTTTAAAAAGCGTCTTTTCTTCAAGATCCGATAATAATTCAGCAAGCTCATCTTGCAGATTGATGTCCACGTTTTCAATTTGAGCAGAAAATTGTACAATAATCCAATCAGGGATGCCAATGTTTTCCAAATCAACAAAGCGCAGTTTAAAATCGTCGCTCAATTTTTGAAGATGACCTGTATATATTTCCAAGTCTTCTTTTATTTCTAATTGTCGCAGATTTGAAAAATTCAGATAATCCTTATGTAGCAAAGAAGATCTAAATAAATTTAATTTTACTTGGAAGCCTAACAGTATTGATCAAGCTTCGATAATTGTTACATCTTTTCCTTGCAGCTTTGTTTGGGCATCATTATTGTTTTGGAGTTCATCACTCAGAACAGGGTTCATTTTGCTGAGAAATTCGGTCGTAGAGTCAAATAACTCAACGAGCCTTTGCAAGCATAAACCTCTAAACAACCATCTAACTTCGGTGTGCAGAAGTAATTGGTTAAATAACTAATCGTTTTCCCCCTAAGTTTGGAAAATAATCTTGACTTAAGAGGTTGGGCTTTAATTTGACTGATATACTTAATACAAAACTGTAAAGCTTTTATGTAACTCTGGACTCAGATATTTTGCTACTAAGTTGTTTCTATGCAACACACAATGAATAGTACGTATACCGGGCACTTTTTTCTTTGAGAAATGTAGCAAAACCTCGGTAACGCCCTACCACAGCAGGTGCCCCATCTGTGGCTACCATTACTATAATTTCAAGCGTAATATCATATTTATTTAAATATTCTGGTAAACATCTAAAAATCGTCTCTCCTTTTCCATCAGTTTCAAGATATTTAGCAAATAAAAATTCATCATACATATACAGTCTTACATATTTTTGCATTATATTTATTCATATTTGTCCAAAATTTGCTTATTGTTAAATTTTTAAAAAGCGTCTTTGCTTCAAATCCCCATAATAATTCAACAAGATCATCCAGCAAGTTGGTGTCCACGTTTTCAATTTGAGCAGAAAATGGCACAATAATCCAATCAGGGATGTCAATGTTTTCCAAATCAACAAAACGCAGTTTAAAATCGTCGCTCAATTTTAGAAGATTACCTGTATATACTTCCAAGTCTTCTTCTTTTATTTCTAATTGTCACATATCTGAAAAATACTGATAATCCTTCGACCAATCGACCCTTCCGGTTCGGATCGACCCCCATTCTACCCCCTGGCTCAGATCGACCCTCGCTTATGTTAAATAGACCCCTGGGGGTCGATATAGACCACTTTGGCGACCTCTGCTTTAAAGTGATGTAAATAAATTAGGTATTGTGTTAATTTGCCTCATATAATTTTTCGTATTTTGCTAAGAAGGGTTTGAAAATTGCTGACACTATGTTTACGTAATATTTAAACAACCCCTTTTTAGATTTTGCTTTAATGTAAGTAATTGATAGATGTTTTTATTAAAATCATTAAAATGCCGTGGTAGTTGAATTTTCGCATTTTATATAAAACTCGTTGAAAATTATCATAATTCCTCCACCGCTATTTTACTTTTATACGACACTGCGACCTCCAGGTTTAAATAATTTAATGAATATTACGAAATAGTTTATAAATAACAGAGAAATGTTGTATGAAATCCTAAAAATAAACAATAAAAAAGTGTTAAAAACTTAGCGTTGAAATAATAGTTTGAAATAGCGCAGATGCCGAAATAATAACAATTTCCCCATAAATTAAGTTCTTTCTAAATGTTGTAAACGTAGTAAACGTTTTTGAAATTTTATAAAGTATTTCATTGGAATTTTTAAAAAGGGAATCAAATACAGGAAGGATTAATCTTGAAATATAAAACGCCCCTTAAAAATTGAAAAATAAAAAAATAAAAATTTCCTTACGAGTAAAAATTTTTTCAATTGTTATTAAATTAAATATTTATCAAAAATTACTTTTAAATGAATGATTTTTTAAATTCTATATTTTCTGATTTCCTAAAATGGTCCTAGAGATATGGTGATATATGCAAAAAGTAAAATTAACAGTAAGATATTCGAACGCTTTCCTAATTAAATTATTTGACCAGATTTTTCTGATTGTGGATACTTCTTATAATTTGAGACTATAATATAAATTCATCGTAAAAAAACAGACGTGTTTCTCTAGAAAAATTACAGTGAAAGTCCATTAAAACGAACCTCTTTTTCCTTTATTATGGACAGCTATTTTGATTTAAAATACATATCCAAAGTAAACTGCTTTTGCCTAAAATTATAGACTTAATTACATAACTCTGTACTTTATGAAAGACAGAAATTTCTAGAGCAGAAATGTTTAAACAACACGTTTCAAAATAGTAACATGTTTTTGTATAAAGAAAATAAAATAAAATGCAATATCTTATGACATCATTGATAACAGTGATTGATTTATTTTAATAACAAGTTTTAGTTTAGGGAAACAAGGAAGCTGTGATCAAAAGAAGGTGCATTCTTTTAAAGTACACTGAAGGAATTTTTAAAAAAATTAGTGGAATTATTCATCTGCTGGGAAGAAGATAACTTAACCGGTGGTCGTGCCCACATTGCTTTATAAGAATAAGTAGTTAAAATTATTAGAAGGAAACAATATTCATTTTTTTGTTTTGTTTTTTCCGTGTTGATACAATAAATAAATTAAAACGTCTTACATTTATACTTTTGCTTTATAAGAATAAGAAGCTAAAATTATTAGAAGGAAACAATATTCATTTTTTGTTTTTTTTTTTCCGTGTTGATACAATAAATAAATTAAAACGTCTTACATTTATACTTTTGCTTTATAAGAATAAGAAGTTAAAATTATTAGAAGGAAACAATATTCATTTTTTGTTTTTTTTTTCGTGTTGATACAATAAATAAATTAAAACGTCTTACATTTATACTTTTGCTTCATAAGAATAAGAAGTTAAAATTATTAGAAGGAAACAATATTCATTTTTTGTTTTTTTTTCCGTGTTGATACAATAAATAAATTAAAACGTCTTACATTTATACTTTTGCTTTATAAGAATAAGAAGTTAAAATTATTAGAAGGGAACAATATTCATTTTTTGTTTTGTTTTTTCCGTGTTGATACAATAAATAAATTAAAACGTTTTGCATTTATACTTTTGCTTTATAAGAATAAGAAGTTAAAATTATTCGAAGGAAACAATATTCATTTTTTGTTTTTTTTTTTCCGTGTTGATACAATAAATAAATTAAAACGTTTTGCATTTATACTTTCGCTTTATAAGAATAAAAAGTTAAAATTATTAGAAGGAAACAATATTCATTTTTTTTTTTTCCGTGTTGATACAATAAATAAATTAAAACGTCTTACATTTATACTTTTACTTTATAAGAATAAGAAGTTAAAATT
The DNA here is from genome assembly GCF_043381705.1 of Parasteatoda tepidariorum. Classification (NCBI taxonomy): domain Eukaryota; kingdom Metazoa; phylum Arthropoda; class Arachnida; order Araneae; family Theridiidae; genus Parasteatoda; species Parasteatoda tepidariorum. The sequence continues at coordinate 47,068,094 of NC_092215.1, read as the reverse complement.
ATTAGAAGGAAACAATATTCATTTTTTGTTTTTTTTTTTCCGTGTTATATAATAAATAAATTAAAACGTCTTCCATTTAAACTTTTTTCGTATAATATTGCTCACTTAAACAAGAAAAAAATTTTTGCAACAGCAAACAATTTTTATATGTTTAATTTTGTATTTTGACAAAAACTTCGAAATTTGTCGTAATGGAGGATTTCTCGAATGAAACCGTTGTCGATATATTGAGCTTTTTTCTTCTTCTTTTTTTTTCAATGCTTTCATGTGATTTCATAATTTATCTATGGCGTGCAGCATTTAACTAGCTCTATTTAAAGTCTGCCTCTTGAATTATTGAGTTAGCACATCAGAGCGTTAAAATCCGGCCTTTAGATCAAGTATTCTGATATTCCTATTGTTTCAAAAATGTTTTTGTTTGAAACTTTTACTGGTCTCATAGCCTAAGAAGACCCTGTTTCCGCAATAAAATGCATGTTTGTAGTAAAAGTCTTTTATTGTCGAATGTCAAAGCTAAATTTAGCAACTGTTTCTGTTTTTTTTATGTAAAAAAATGCCGGTGTAAAAATGGAAATTGAAAAAAAATACAAAAAGTATGATATTGAAAATTTTTGAACTTAAAAAAACTTAATTTAGACAATGTAGAATATTTTAAACAGCAATGGCGGTGGATAAATTATCATATTTTTTGCGACAAATATGTTACAACGGATACAAATATTTTGCTTAGCCAAGATAAATGCTAAGTAAAAAATATTTTACAGCCAATATAGAATTTTTTTTTTCATGAAATTATAATGCTGGGTGTTAAGGCATAGCCACAACAATCATTTGTATTTAAAAAATTGAAAATAAAGCGATCTTAGTGTCTTGCGCAATAACCGCCTGCTTCAATTCGATGGGTACTACCTTGTCTTGGAAATGAAGGCGGCTTGTGAGCAATACCGTTCACATTGCTTCAATTATGTTGTTGATAACGAGTGGAGCTTTAATCACCCCCTTTGACCACAATAAGCTGCTTTGTGTATGCTTTACTTTACTTTTTAAAGCAGGCCTTGTCCATACCCCTCCTCTCCCATGTAAGTAGCAATAAGAAAATCACAAACCCTTAAATGCTTTCGTAATACAAAAGGTCACAAAAATATTTAGTTAACTTTTGTAGACAATGCTAGAGTTTTGTCTTCGCAAAGATATCTATTTTATGGAAACCACAAAAATATGTGCTCACAACGAATTTTACTTGCGACGAATGGTACTCGTGACGAATGGTGGCCATGGCGAATTGTCGTTCCGACGAATTGTATGCCTTACCAATTCAAAAATGTTTCACCATTAATAAAAAAAATAATAAATAAATAAATAGTAAAAATTATTTTTCACACGCAATTATCTTTGGATAAGGAAATTTTACAATTGCGTGTAAAAAAAAATTTCGATTCGCTGAAGTTTACGAAACATGACAAAATACGCAAAAAGTAAAATCAAAATTAAGGGGTCCAACTTTCGACAGCTCACCTGACCAAACTATTAGGATCATATTTTCCAGATTGAGACTACCCCCCCCCCCCTCTATATTGATCATCAGGAATCCTAATCCGTCACAAAAAAGGTATGTTTATAAAGAGAAAATACGTTTTTGTGTCTAATTTTAAATATCATCTGCACTAATTCATTTGTATATTTGAAATCTAAAGTTTGAAAAATCAAGATTGAGACCAAGTATGTGAAAAAATGATTTTGAAAATAAAAGTTATTTAGAGTGCTTCGCTTTTTATTTTGCGCACTATACATACAACTGACTTGACTTGCAAAAAGCATACCATACTCTGCCCCCTCCCCATCCTCTCTATGCATAATCTCTCCAACCACGCAATATCTTTTAGCTTTACTTTATTTATCACTCTATCCTATTTCCATTTCCGCAACCCTTTTATATTAGCTCCAAATAATTAAAAAAATAATAATAATAAGGTAACAATAACACTTTTTGCATGTTTCTTCCCATCTATAACCTTAAAAATAGAAATTTCTAATTCCATATCAAAAGTAACAATAATGTAACAATAACACTTATTCCATGTTTCTTCACATCTCTAACCTTAAAAATGGAAATTTCTTATTCCGAATCAAAAGTAATAATAATGATGTAACAATAACACTTATTCCATGTTTCTTTACATCTGCAACTTTAAAAATGGAAATTACTTATTAGGAATCAAAATAGGGTTTTAATCGATTCTCTAAAACAAGTTTAAGTATGTTGTAAATTCTTGCACTTCAATAAATTCATGAAATTAAATGATTCCCAATTTTTTAAAATTCTTACTAAAAAATTATTTGAATTGTTTCAATTTAGTTTAAGTATAATTAATTAAATGTTTACTAACATGGTGAGATGAGATTTCTCATGATTTTCTATATTTCTTAAAATTATAAAAAAATTATTTGAATCAATTCGATTTAATTCAAATAATGTTTGTTTCCATAGCATGGAGAAAACAAGATTGCTTACGATTTTGCAACTTTTCTTAAAAATAGAAAAACAGTTCAATAGATTCAATTTAATTTGAACAAAATTCAATGTTTCCTTCAAAAGGGGTAACGAAAAATTCTTGCGATTTTCGACAATTTTTAGAAATAGAAATTTTTTGTTGGATTTTTTAACAGGGAGCAAAAGAAGAGCGATATTTGCGAGTACGTGCTGTAATCAAACTATAATATAACGAGCGGCCAAGTGTGATTTTAAAAATATACCACGACTTCTTTTAAGAAAATAAATTTACTCGCAAACCCTCTTTATATTTGTCTCTTTTGTCTTTACCAATGTTTGTATATGCCTGGAAAATAGTTTGTAATACCTGAGACAATGGCTTCGCTTTTTTAAATAAATATGTGATACGTTTTGGAGTTCTTCTTTCTATTGAAAAGAAAAAAAGAAATAGTCGAGTGACAGGCAAGGATGACCATTCCATGTAATCTTCTTTTCTTAATCCACAGCTGTTGCTATTCCCCCGAGCTTTGTTATTTTTACTTTGACCATCACTTTAAAAGAAAGTGTTTTCTATTTAGAATAGTCCTTCATACAAATTGATAGAGAGTCCCTTTTTAAAAGAATAAATTCGTTGCGTATATAGAAATGATTTATATTACGTATTTACAGAACACTAGCTTTAGAGTATAACAAGAAAAGATAAAATTATATTTTAATTGACTTCATATTATACATATATAAACATAAATAATATTAAGTTTAAAAAAATGTCAAGCTCTGTTCTGTTTGTTTGCTTTTTTCAAAACAATTATTAATTTTGGAAAATACTAGCATTTCATAAGACAAATCCTTTTATAACTGATATATAAATTACGCAAAGTAGAATTATTTAACAAAGCAGAAAATAGAAGTAGCCCTCTAGAATTATTTATTGATTTGAATATTTAACCTAAAAAATTATTTTTGAGTTTTTTACTCCACGTATTGCTAATCTAAGAAAAACTAAGGTTTCTGAGAAAAACTTACTAATAAAATATATTTTATTTTATAACCGTCGTTGAACAGCTGACCCAATATTTGGCTTTACGACTACTAATACAATACGACTACTAATACAATACGACTACTAATAACAACGCCGTAGCCTTGTAATTTTGTACCCAATCTAGAAGACAAGGTAGCTCCTGGATCAAGTATTGGGAGAAATTTGTGGAGGACTTTTTGATGGAGTTAACCTGCATTTGCATTACATGGAGAGGAAAACCACGGACACCTCTCACGGTTAGCCCGACGGCAAGGGGATTATTACCCATGATCCGTCCACCACTGAGGATATTTCACAACAGCACAGTGGTCGGTGCGTACCAGCAGCAGAATTCGAATCAACCAGTCACAGCTGAGATTCGAACATGGGTCTCCTCATGGGGAAGCGAATGCTCTTTCCCTTGATTAGACGTTATTATATTTTGTTTTATAACCGTTGTTGAACAGTCGACACAATTTTTAGTTTACGACTACCAATGTTCAACTCCGTAGTCTTGTAATTTTGAACCCAATCCCGAAAACCCCTCAATCAAGTATTGGGAGAAATTTGCCTTCGTGGAGGACTTTTAAATGAAACTAATTCATATCTGCGTTACACGGAGAGGAAAACCATTAAAGCCTCTACCACGGTTAACCTGACGTCAAGGGGATTCTTCTCTGCCTCCAGACGGGGCCGCGTACCTGGAAATGATCCATCCAGCCCACGTTTGGCCACCAGTAAGATTTGCCATATCCCTTAAAAGCGGGAATGCACCCGGGGTCAGTAAGTATTTATTTAAAATCAGGTAAGTTATTCAACAGATTTGTGAAAAGCAGTTGAATGATATAGCTAAATCTGTTATCAATCTTACAAATCTCTACAGTGATAAGATTTAATGTATAACATTGCTTTTTGTGAGTCACTTTAAGTTATATGTCGTTTTCCTTTCACTTTTTAAACAAAAATTTTTAGAGAGATTGAGAATTGTAAATTTGTTACAGATAATATGTTATTTGGATAAAAATTTAAACACTACTTTTAAAATTATCATAAACATAAAATCACATTACAACACATCTTTAAAAACACTTTTGAGCAACAGCCAAATGTAAAAGAAAAAGCTCTAAATAATCTCTTATTTTTGTAGGCCTTCAACAACCATTTCATTTCTTGAACACACAGAAAATATTATTTAAAAAAACTAAAGCTGATTCAATCCTACTTTCATAAAAACACTTTTGAGCATCCGCCAAATGTAAAAGAAAAAGCTCTAAATAATCTCTTATTTTTGTAGGCCTTCAACAACCATTTCATTTCTTGAACACACAGAAAATATTATTTAAAAAAACTAAAGCTGATTCAATCCTACTTTCATAAAAACACTTTTGAGCATCCGCCAAATGTAAAAGAAAAAGCTCTAAATAATCACTTATTTTTGTAGGTCTTCAACAACCATTTCATTTCTTAGGAAAATATTATTCAAAAAAAACTAAAGCTGATTCTATCTTACTTTATGCTGAGTCTCTCAACTTTCTTTACAGCGAATTCCTTCAAATAACCAAATTTTTAATTGGAATGTTAAATAATATTCAAAATATTCTCATTTAACGAAGTATTTGTTTGCCCATAACGGATTTTCTAGATGTTTATCTTTTCAATTTTTATCATTTTTGAAATTTTTTAATATCTTTGAAGAAAGTAGAATTTGAAAGTTGGAATTTTTGTCCTTATGTACACGTGCCTGTTTTCCAAATCTCTTGCATTCAGGCAACTCATTTATAACACTCCTTTATAATGTCATTTTTGTCTGGAATGTCATTATAATGTCATTTGCAGTGAGTTTTTGCGTTCTTGTAAAAAATTTTAGGAAATGAAAAATCCGATGTGTAAAATACACGTCTAGATGCATTCTAGTGGACTCTGAAGGAACTTATATAACAGTCTTATTTTTGGATATTTCTGAACAATCGTTTTGCTTAATTAAACTTTGGCTATTCTTTCAGATAATGAGTTCTAAATTTGACCATTTTATCAGAAAGAGATGTCGACCTCTTCGACAGACCTTAGTTTGATTATGAAGCCATAATTCATAGTTCGGAAGTCGGATTCATCTCGTACATGGGAAACACTTCAGTATATCAGAGAGTGATATTTCAAAATTCTAGGAAAAAAAGAATGATCTAAAGAGAGTGCCGAAGATTTCTATTTCCTGATGTTCTCGTCATACGTGCCTTCTTTTCGACAGAAATATCGCGAGACAGTTGCTGACATTGCATTCCAAATTCCTTCTGCTCTTACTATCAGGTACTACCAGGTTCTGCTCTTGCTATCGGGTATTAACCAAGTACTTACTGCCAGATTCTGCTCTTGCAATCAGGTATGAACCAGGTACTTACTACCAGGTTCTGCTCTTACTATCAGGACTGAATGGACTTCTTGAGAAACCGGCAATCTCTACTAAGAATTGCAAAACGAATATGTAAAGGGCGGCAATGCAGCGCAAGAACTGGATCAAGAATGTAAGAAGTTGTCCTTAGGAGTGATGAAAATAAGAACATGGCTTTAGTTATGGATGGAATATTGAAGAATTCAGCATTCTACCAGATTTCAACAATGAAGCATGGGAGTGAACGTGTCATGGTTTGGTGATGTGTCTCTTGCCTCGGCAATGAACCCCTAAAGCTGATTCGGGAAATCAGGCATGAAGACATTTTTGAGAACACTTGCACTCAATTTTCAAGGTTGCTGTTGCTGATTAGTTTTCCATCGGAATGATGAACTGAAATACCGATTCCAGCACATCCAAAATTGGCTATTTCGCCCATTTTGGATGGAAAAAAAATAAAATTTGTGAATCGTTGTTCTTGCAAAAGAGTGGCAAGGGTTTAAGGAGGAGAATTGAGAACAGCAACGCGGATTCCGAAAGCATCTGTCATAGCGTGACCTATCAAGCAACCAAAACAGGCTTGAAACAGTCTGGCCATTCCATGCGCTGAATTGTTTGTACTGAAGATAATCAGAGCTCTGTGCAGCCTTGCGTTATCATCTTGTAGCAGGAAATCATCACCTATTGCTGAGTATAAGAGATCACATAAACATCAAGGATGTCATTTTTATACACATGAGCACTCACGATTCCACATGAAAAGACGTATTAGGTATATATCTCTTTCACAGATGTTTTATGGTTGATATCGGGATATAGGTTCTCTCAAAATCAAAAAAAGCTTACTATCGCTTTGGAGGCGAACCTGGACTCATTTGTAAAGAGAACAGCCCTCAATTAGTCAGTCTTCCAGTAAACATGTTGCTGTGCCCCCCTCATAGACTAATATTGTAAGTAGACTGCTTACGCAATAGTAAAATTATACTCACTTTGAAACCAACACCAGTCTGAATTATCGAGAAACCACGTGACGGAAAAGGAAGAACGAAAAACAATGTTGGCTAATTTTTATAATTCTAAAAAAAAAAAAAATTCCATGTCATAAAATACTTTTTAAGATAGTACCCAGAATTTCACATTTTCCTCTTATATAGTAATTTACGAAAAACGTCACTGCCCTCGAAGACGAAATTACTTTTTTTTTTAATTAAAAATGGAATAAATAAATAAAACATTGATTATTCAGTTTTCACTCGTATAGTTATCACTAGCATTTAACAAGTTGGGCAAAAGATTAGAATACTTTTAACAAAGTTTAATAACTTCTAATAAACAATTCATAACTAAAAAATTAAATAACATTTCTAATAATAATATTATTTTTTAAATTTTTAAATAAGGATAATAAGGCATGCTTTTGACACAAGAGAAAATTACATATTCAAAAGAAAAATATTAAGCTATAATAATGAAAAGTAGCTATTTAAGAAAGCAAATATATAAGTTGGTAAAAATCACTGGTTGTACAAAAAATATACAAAGCAACTAATATGTGAATAAATAAACATGAAAAAGCATTGCTTTCTTATTATTATTAATAGCTGGTTTTGAGGCTATCTTTTGGTGGGCACTTTAATAATTTTTTGGTTCAAATGAGAAATTTGATACTAATACTGAGTCTAACGATAGGTGTCAAAATTTCGAAAAACGTATACATATACTAAGAAATAAGTGTAAAACATTTTTAAAAAATATTTTATTTTGTCCTTGTAACTCTACATATAATAGTTTTCACAGGTGTGGCTAAAATCGATGAAGCTGCAAAATAGGATATGAGGCGGTTTAGAAAATTCTTTATACCGTACATTTAATGTATACTATAGTCTACTTCGCTTTAAAGCATTCCTATCCATTGCTTTCTTATTATTATTAATAGCTGGTTTTGAGGCTATCATTTGGTGGACACTTTAATAATTTTAAATTATTATCAATAGCTGAGTGAGTGAGATATTCACCTCTGACTACTATGCAGGATCGACATCGTCTGCCCATGCAGGTTGTTAGAAGTTCTTGAGGAATCGCTGCCCTTGTTGTAGTGCTTATCGCTGGTGCGGAATTGTTGCCGGCGGCTGGGAACGCTTTGTTCAGCATTTCCCTAGAGTGCTCCGGTCAATCCATGCGTTCAATATCTTCATTCTCCAATAGTTCTGTGACAGCCACTGTACGATGAGGTGTAGCATTTTATCGTCCATGAAAATGAACTTAGAACCCACACCCTATAAAAAGACGCACATGAGCAAGGAGAACCTCGGTACAGTAGCGGGCACCAGTGACTGATCCATCTTGGATTGATGTGTAGATCAGTACGGGTACCAAGAACTTCACCTCCAAGTCGGTCTCTTTTGATGATGTTCGAGGGGTTATTGCGTGTTCCTCGCTCTCTCCAGATGTGTATGCAACCAGAATCACTGGTCAGACTAAATCTGCTCTCATCCGTAAAGAGTACTCGTCCTCATTGCGCATCTGTTCAGTTGTTGTGTTCCCGACATCACATTAAATGTCGTCTATGGTGAACTGGCATTAATGGAACTCGCCGTACTGGCTGTCGTACAAATAGCCCACCTTTTTTCAGATTCCTGGCGATATCGGGCGTTCTGTATTTTGCTGTGTGTGCCAAACGATTTCTCCTGCTGTCAGCAATCTGTTTCTTCTAGCCTGTCCTGTAGCACTATAAACCTTTCGTTCGCTGTCGTGTTTGTGCGAGGACGACCTCTACTAAACCTCTGGGATCCCGACCTCCACAGCCGCACTGCTCACACTTTGACCCTCTTCCAGCTTCCCAATGGTTCTACCTAGCGTAAACTCATCCAAATGTAGTCCTCTGTGTTGCTTGTTGGTCGTATCATACCGTGACTGTAGATTCACTTCATTAAAACTGATGTATACCGTACAATACCATTCACATAAATACTGAGCTTCAACGCCAGCTCGCGTTATTTCCTTAACACACGACCCCCGGTATATATGAAAATTTTATGCTCTATCTTACTGTGATTGGTCGTCTCAAAGAGCTTTCCCTCTGTTGCAACTAACTGCCGGTTTTGTTGTTATACTAGTTTTTTTCCTTTCCGTTATTAATTTTTACACATAAGTGTATATATATATATATATATATATATACACTACCGGTCAAAAGTTTGCGAAAATTTTGAAATCTACAAAAAAAAGTTCTAAATTCAAATGTTCATAGAACTGCGAAAAATCATTCAAATGGCATGAAAATTTGATATGTTCTAATGTGAACCCCTAAACTATAATCCTTTTTTA